>NC_080545.1:33578873-33678873 GCF_028640845.1 Ahaetulla prasina
TCGCCTTCGAATGGCTCCCACATTGGGTATGCTGGCAGGGGTGATGACTGAGGGTCCCTGGGTAATTGGAGTAATTGGGGCTGTTGGAGTAGTAGGTGTTTGAGGTAAACTCTGAGGAGATGTTTCCAAGATGTTCTTTGACATGGTGACAGTGGACACCAGATTTAACTACAGAGGTCCAAGAAGGAAGCCAGAGGAAGTTACATGAAGAAAAAAAAAGGCAGGAAGAAGTATTTAAATGGTTTGACAGATGAGAAAAGAATTTTCTACGGCTATGTAGCCACTAATAAGCTGCAAAAGGAAGAAGCCAAGCTCAGCTAATTACAGGATGAAACTGCATAATAAAACTATAATTAGGGGATGCTCTAATCTGCAGTAATGTCACTCAGGACTATTCTGCTAGTCCTACTGGACTTGACTCAACAGTCTACCCCTACAGTATCCTGTAGTTTATTATTGACAGGCTCTTTTGCAGGGTGGGCTAGCCCCCCGGTTGAAGCCCCAGGATGAGAACCCAGAAGTATTTTTGCTTTTGGCCAAAGTGACTCAAAATAAGTTCCTATTGTGATGCTGCTGGAATTCCTTTCTTCAGTCCCAAATCTCAGCTGAGAGGCTCCAACCAGCTGGAAAATTTTACACTGACCTTTAGTCTCCTTGCTAATTTGGTGGAATGGTAATGACATTACTACATATTCAAACAAAATTGTCTTAATTGCAAATTAGCCAGAGGAGGCTGAAAAATTTCAAATTAAATCTGATTGGAGATGGAGAGAGGGAAATGGAATTTCTTCACTAACAATCATTTGTGGCATGTGTTAACAAATATAATGAAATGTCAAGTTTGCCAATTCCTCTGGAAGTATCATTTTCAATTTATGATTACAGTGTCACTTATGGTTGATGTACCCTAGAAAGAGGATGTCAGAGTGGGGAGAAAAAAAGAAAGAAGGTGAAAATATATGCAAGCTGTTTAACAGTGTGCCCTTCATTACACCCCCAGCAAGAAAAGCCTTGCTACTCATTATCAAAAATGCATATTAACTCTGTCATATTTACCATACATCTTTTGTCATAAATAGCATCCAATTAGCAAAATGGATAATCATGGCAGTAACCCCCCAAATGATATCTGCCTTATCCTTGGTTGATACCAATCAAAGCTACAATAATTTTCTACAGTATCTTTCAATATGAAGAACTTATTAATGGCTTGTTGAAATTATAGGAAGAGCACTATCTATAGGGATATTATGCATTATCTAGCACTGAAATGAATAGAAGTTGGGCAGTAAGTGTGCCTTGATTGACTAAACAGAGGTGACTTGGTTTTTATTCCTAATCTAGTAACACCTGCTTTTCAGGACCCAAATACACTTAAGATAGACTGCTTTTCAATGGCATGCAGCATTGATTGATCTTTCTTTGTGGATTTGTTTTACACATCTAGTCAGTAGAGAGATTTGTTAGGGAAACAAAAATTAACATATGCCAGCTAATTGTTTGGCTTTCTTGGGTAGCAGCCAGCAAAAGAGCATTAGCAGTATAATAATAACGACTGGTGCCCTCAAGGCATCCCTGAGTGCATCTGTTCCTTATGAGTCGCAAACTGTTTTTCTTTGTTAAGTACATATGGGGTGGAGGGAGGGTGGAAAATATAATGTTTTTGCTCAATGCTGTCTTCAGTACAGTGAAGAAATGCCCAAGAGGTACAAAAGTATCTTTGATTTTGTGTAAGTTATAAACTGAAGCAATATCAATTGTTCTTGCTACTACATAACAAAGTAGTAGTATACTACATATACTACTACAAATTCTAAACTGACATGTCAATAATATATTTTATATCATTTATCAAATCCACACACACACACTTTAAATTGATATCCCGCTATTTCTCACCCCAATTTTGTTTATCACAATGAAAATAAAGTTTTATGGGAAGATTGTACATGCTGCAACCCTATTGATAAAACACAGACAGGTTTGGAAATGCTAGGGTTAGTATATATGTCAACCTCTATGTTTACAGTGTTATGGTAAGTTATTCTTCTAGGCAGTAATAATAAGCATGACATGTTTGTAGGCATGGAATCGTGAGCTGATAAAATAGAATTTATTATTAACTAAAGAAAAGCATGTAAAACGTAGGATGATCACTTAGCCACATCAGCTCATCTGAATATATTCAAGGTTGGGTGAAACTCATTATTCAGGACTTGCAGCCATGATAACTTTGATTTTCATCCATCCATAGCATGGCCAAAAGGTACCATTTAATGAAGTACCATTCAGAGAGTAAATGGGGTCATATAACACACACTGTGGTTGCACCTTGTGTTCATGTACTGATAGCTGTTAAGGATGTAGTGATGAACCAACAGAGCTCATTTTTCCTTGGTAATAAATTCATCCTATTAATAGTTATCAAATGTGTGGGCCATCTTAACTGAACCACTGCACATGAGACCATAATTCTCTACTATCGTATCAATTTTGAAGCTTCTTTTGTACAGTGTACATTTTAGGATTTTTTTGGTGATATTTACCACTCTTCTCTCAAACCAATTTGAAGACAGTATCAGTTCACTACTTCAGATATTTCTAGTTCCAAAGGGAACTTTAACTGTGCTTTCACTTTAAATTGCTAATCTAAGATTCTGTACTAATTGCCCACCATCAAACGCAATTAGCAATTCTTTCATGTGTGGTTTATGTAATGTAATACTTCAATTATATTATTCATTCAGGTTCTGTTTTGGATTATAGGCTGAAAATTCTTTATTAGTGTAGATGTAACCATGCTGCTGGAGTTTTAAAAAATTTACTGATTGAATAATTAATTGGAAAAGAACAAGCTGCAGATTTCTGATGGATTTATGAGACAATTACTCTGTCATGTGGATATCTATCTTACACTATAGAAAACAGTAGAAAAATAACTTGATTGTAATGAGACAGACAAAACAGTAAATATGGGATAGTTCTAGAATTTGTAATGAATTCACTCATTGACATTAAAACAATTTTGTGATGCAAAAATATTTCCACACATTTTCTACACTATTAAGAAGTATTTGGGAGCCAAGTAAAGATACTAAAAACTAACAAAAACAATCCTTTGAAAAAAAATGAAAAAGCGGACATATTTAGTACTATAGTGCAAACTTATATTTAAGGCAATAAACAGTCAATTGTGGAAAACAACACAAATGTTGAAGACTTAAATACATACAGTATATAAAAATGCTACCAATCACTGAAAACTCAGAGGGGCAACCACCAAGTTATAAGTCACAGGGCAATCAGTTTGGGAGGTGAAAAAGTCCAAAGAATCACTAGATGGCAGAAGAGAAATGCAGAAAATGTTAATTCAGATTGCTGATGGTGGTCCTGATTTCTGCTCTCCATATCTGATAACCCTAAGAATATGCTTTGAAGCAAAGTTTTTGAAATGTGCAGTTTTGGGGGGGGGGGAATTACAAATATGGCTCTTCCATTGTTTTAAGGAATATTTAGGAGGCTGTGATATACAGGAATGTTTTTTAAAAAATATTACAAAACACAATGTCTTTTCTAATGGATATTTTAAATGACAGGGTAAACTACAGCATCAACCCATGTACTTATATAGCCTTGTGTTAGGCTACATTTCTTTACTACTTCTGTGTCAGCTGAACTTCAGGTATTCTCTATTTTTTTCAAGGATTATTGGCTACATAGAACATATGATTCAATGGAAGGGACATCTTTTTTATATTGTGGTGACCAGAAATGAACAAAATATTCCAATGTGGTCTCACTAGAATTATTTTTATCAAATTATATGAAGCAAACAGTGTAGCTTGACATACACCGAGATGTATATATAACTTGCAAATATATTTTAGAAGGCTATTGAAAAAGGCTCCATATTTAATTCCATCATCCTTTCTAATTCAGAAACAGGCAGTGATATATCAGTAACTCACACCTTTATCAAAAGTGGAATAGATACCCACTGTAACATTGCTGATATCTGATGAACAATTTGCTTCTCTCCAATGACAAAAATATTACAAAACACAATGTCTTTTCTAATGGATATTTTAAATGACAGGGTAAACTACAGCATCAACCCATGTACTTATATAGCCTTGTGTTAGGCTACATTTCTTTACTACTTCTGTGTCAGCTGAACTTCAGGTATTTCAAAACAGCTTTCTTTTTAATATTTGTGAGTCTATTTCAAAAATGATATTCTTTCTAGTTTCAGCAGAAAGGGAGTGATTTGTGCACTTACAGGTGTGCTTGTTTAGTGTCCCCTATGGCACAGATTGGACAGATTTTGTAAAAGATAGCATTACTTTTAAAGAAACATGCAATTTGACAAGCGATTGCATTTTACCTTCATTTTATTGCCATATTTTTCATCACACTTATTGTTTTCCAACTGTCAGTAAATTGCTCATTTTCTTAGTCTATTACATTTGTAGACCTATTTACTGTTTATAAAGCAATATGCACTTACAGGTTTTGGAGATGGCTTGGGCTCTGAAGGTCGCATGTGCAAGTGGGTCATCATTGCCTGAAGACGTTCACGTTCTTTAGAAAGCTGTTAAAGAAAGAGTGAGATCAGAAGCATTTTAGAAATGACTAATAACAGCTATTTTATTTCATGTGATACATCTTATCTTGGAGATTGTTATGGAGTAATGTTCCTGCATATCAAAGCCTACGTCAAAGCCTATGTGAAAACTTTTATAGAGTAGGAAAGGGAACTTGAATTTCAGAAGTAGAGGGAGAGAAAGAAGAAAGCTGTATAGCTTTTGTCATGTTTAAAAGGTCAGAGAAAACAAATAATATTTCATCTTTTTGTCAATAAGAGAATTGAGGTCATTACTGACTCAACAGTAGCAAGTTACCGGGTCTGTAAATTAGATGGCCCATAGTGTCTCTTTACTGTCCTATGGACACTATTAGCAATGGGCTAGCGCCAACAGCTCTGAAGAGGTGAAGGGTCCTCATAGCATGGTGCCTGCCAAGACTGTCTATATTTTTCATCCATTCCCTTGAGGTTCAGTTAGTGCCCCCTGCAATCTACCATAATCAATCTAATTCAATAGAGTGACAGGGACTAGGCAGTGTGAAATGTTGAACTCTGCCACTAAACTGACATCAACAATGTTCTAGGTCTCATTACAATGGATGGACCTTACATTTCTACAGTCATACAAAAGAGGGGGGAGGGAAAAACTAATAATTGGTCACCCTGAAAGCAGAAAGTCCATTGAGACTTTTATATCACAACATAATATTTGTAAATGTAAATTGCACCTCAAAGAAAGCCTACAACATAGTTCACAAAAGGACCAGGATTATTTGTGGCCCTCTCCTTTGGTTATATTATTATATTATAATATAGTACTCAACAATTATATTTAGTTTTGTGTATCTAAAATGCAAAAATAAATGATCTTTCAATTTGTAAAGATCCAAATAGTACCATATACATACTGTATCTAAAAACCCTAAAAGCATTATGCTAGTAAAATTAACTTTAATAGACTAAACAATACATTAAATGAATACTCTAAAACTTTAGTGTAAAAAGTTCTTTGCCATGCCAAACTCATAAATGATTGTCTTTGTGTTTTGTGCTGGATTCAGAATAAGGTATTCATTAGTATAAAATGCAAATATTTGTAATAATTGCATACAAACACCCACACCTACCCCTCTGAGGATTTGGATGGATAAATAAAGCAAAGTCCTCGTATATAAAATGAAAGAGAATAACACTACAGTTATTTCATTTCCCACTGTTTAATTTTCAGGCAAAAAAAAAAAAAGGAATCCAAACCATGCATGTTTAAAAACAAAACAAAAACCCACAGCCCCTGACCCGTACAACCCATGCTTGTATTATATGAGACTTTTCCATTGTATGACAGCTATCACTTTTGCAGAATGAGCACAAAATATAAAATGGTAACAGTAAAACAGTTTAGGGCTGTAAAGGAAGATACACTTTAAATAGATTACAGTTTAATTGTTCTGTTCTAAAAAGAATATTAAATATAATTCTGCCAGAACTTATTTTGATCCAAAACGTATTTTCTACCTGGACTAAACATTTGACCCCACATTTAAGTCTTTATTATTTTATTGGATCCTATTGTTAACTATCATATGCCTTATGCCTTATGGCTGATGGCATTCTCTCCAATTATACTAAATGAAAAATTTCTAATAATTCGTCTTTCCCTTCCTCATCCAACCTCCCAAATTATTGAATCTATATGTATGTATCATACACACAGTATAATTCTGAGCGTGATTTACATTAGCCATTTTAGGAATGATAATGTTAGGTTTTTTTTAATGGAGAGCATCTACACTATTCTTAAATGGCCAAAAGTACATTATACTGAGAACCATCATATACTAAGACAAACTCAAAGCCATTATGTGAATTAGGAGCAAAATTTCTGGAGTCTAAAAATACGGCCTTATGAATCTCCAAACACATATTTTCATAACTATATGGCAAGATGAAGCAGGTTGAAGACTTGTCTACAAGGTCTCAAGAATTCTGATCATCACTAGAATATACAGAAAGTCAATATGGCAGACAGCACAGAGAAATTTTAAAGTGAAATGTTTAGTTGCAGATTGATGATGTTATTGGCATATATTTATATTGATATTTACGAACTGTTGGTTTAAAAGGTAGTTGAGAATTTATATGAATACAAATGATATAGAAAATAAGTTAATCCAGACTTGCATAATAACTTGTCACTTACAGACATCCCATTTCCTAAAGGCACAATTACCAATAAAGGTTAAAAAAATGATAGTTAAAAATAATTTTTAACATAAATAAAGTCAAACCTCATAAGTGCTTATTTAGAAAAAAATACTCCTGAATTCAGTGGCTCTTTCCTGAGTAGATGTTTAAATTGCATTGTTTAGGATAGTTAATTAGTATTTAATTTATTTCAAAACATACCAGTAGATATTAAAATGTTCATAAATGTTAACCCATGTATACATAATTCCATAAGAAATTAATACAATTTTCTCAAGGAAAAATTTATTCAGAATATGGATATATTTTCAAACCTGTATTTCTAATTGTTGGACCACCTGCATTTGAACCCGACACTGAGCAGTGCTTCGGTCATCCAATGCATGTTCATTATTAAGGTGCCTAGTAAAAGAAGAGATAATTAAAATAATTAAAAATATAGAACATTAGGTAGAGGTTGATAACCTTCTCAATCCTACTGCTTCTCTTTCTCTCTGTGTATGTTCTGTAAACACAATTCTTATGTCAGAAAGCTAGTTACTGAAACCCAGTTCAAATCTAAACTGCTGTAACAGGCATATTATAACTACCTTGCAAGAAACGTCACTATTTCCCTAATGCAACTCACTGCAAAGTTGTTTGGAAAATGCAACTGAGCATTCTTGGTCCTGGCTATAAGATATGATCAGAGATACAAGAAAATGGTACACAATGATACAATGACAAGCGGAACAAATTTAACACTTATCTTATAAAAGAACTAGTCATTGGGTACCTATAATAGGAATAAAGTAACATCACATGTGTTGTGATGATGCAAATGGTACTAATTATAATGGCAAATTCATATCATATATGTGACATAATGTAATTTTGACTTTTACTCAGATGCCTATATAACTAGTTCCTTTTACCTGCCAGTTGTGAAGGGATAGACATGTCTAAATAAATACACCTAAATGTTTAACCACACATCTTTTTATGATTTAAGTACACTCACTAAATCTGAACTTTCCCCTCTCCACTACATGATAAGAGCACATTTTAGTAATAATATTTGAGTATTGTCAATGAAAACAGGTACCATTATGTCTACCTTTCAACACATAGCCTGTGAATTTAGCAAAAATGCATTTCTGGATGAGCAATGCAAAAAGACGAAGAATACAGAATTGGAAAATGGAGAAGTATAGATGAAAGAATATAAATAATACACAAATGTGATCACTACAAACTCGCTTGGGTTAAACTTTATTAAAGAGATCACATCATGTGTGACAATATATTTAGCAAGTCATTATTTACTTATACAGGGAAAATATTCTGCTTGATAAAGCAACTTGCACTTTCTATACCTATATCTTCATATATAAGTGAGAATTTCTTAACTTCCAGTCCTAGGGAAAAAAACATAAGCACCTATGTTTCTTACCAGGCTTACCAAATAGTCGATTGAACAGGACATTCATTTTTAAAGAAAAGTAAGTGACCTGTTTTAAGTTTTCAAGCTTATTTCACTTTTTAAAAAATTTCTAAGCAGTATAATTGAAGGAGGTATGTTGCTTCCAGAAGAACCATCTGAAAAAGAATGTATGGGTGAGTTTTTTGTTTGATTACTGTTGATTTAAATGACTGATATCAAAATTACAGTAAGGAGCTGATGTATTAATTGGCTATGTGACACATCACAGAATTCTGGTCTGCAAAGATATTTTAAAACTATCTCTATGATATATTATTGCAATTAAGTTGTAGCAGTTGGGATAGTTAATTTGATTCCAACCTCAATTATTCACCATTTCCAAATAAGTATGCATTAGAACTTGAATCTAATAAACAGGGAGGAGTTTTTAACTAACAATAAGTGAATACATGAAATACTTTTATGGATGAGTAACTATTGCTCTAATAAGTAATATTTTCATGCTGTTTGAATGTACACTGGTAGCAGATGTACTGGAGTTATCTCTATTCACAGGATATGATTGTTGACAACATTCCTAAGTAACTATCAGCATTTAAATTATATAAGCATTGCGTGAAAACTTTGCTATCATTGGAAGGAATGTGGAAAAAGTATGTCATGTGAACACAATGTATTACAAAACAATGAAAAAGAAACAAAAATTATTTTATTAAATTATGTCCTAATATCAGTATTTTCTTTTTTCATTTATATTTCATAATAGCTTTTTTCTATGCTTTCAAGCTCTTAATTATAATGAAATTTCTTTATGCACACATTAGTTTATAATGGCGTACTGTTTAGCAAACAATGACATAAGACACATTGATAACAAGCAGCCTAGGGCTTTCAATGTAACATTAGACTTGGATAAGAAAGTTGTTTATTTATTTATAAAATTTATATGATTGGCTGCCCATCCAACCACACACACTCACAGAGAGACTATGTCACATTTTGTAAACATTTAAGTATATCTTTTCATGTGACAAAACTGAAGAAATGACACTTGGCTACAATGTAAAGTAGTGAGTATACAGCTTGTATAACAGTGTAAATGTGCTTGTCCCCTCAAAATAACACAACATATAGCCATTAATGTCTAAACTGTTGGCAACAAAAGTGAATACACCCCTAGGGGATAATGTCCAAATGGGACCCAAGTAGCCATTTTCCCTCCTTGATGTCATGTGATGTGTTAGTGTTACAAGGTCTCAGGTGTGACAAGGGAGCAGGTATGTTAAATTTGGTGTTATTGCTTTCATTCTCTCATACTGGTCACTAGACGTTCAACATGGCACCGCATGGCAATGAACTCTCTAAGGATCTGAAAAAACGAATTATTGGTCTGCATAAAGATGGCTTAGGTTATAAGAAAATTGCCAAGACCCTGAAACTGCACTGCAGCACAGTGGCCAAGACCATACAGCAGTTTAACGGGACAGGTTCCATTCAGAACAGGCCTCGCCATGGTTGACCAAAGAAGTTGAGTGCCCGTGCTCAGTGTGATATCCAGAGGTTGGCTTTGGGAAATAGATGTATGAGTGCTGCCAGCATTGCTGCAGAGTTTGAAGAGGGGGGGGGGATAGCCTGTCAGTGCTTAGACCATACACCGCATGCTGCATAAAATTGGTCTGCAGGGCTGTTGTCCCAGAAGGAAGCCTCTTCTAAAGATGATGTACAAGAAAGCCCACAAATGGTTTGCTTCAGACAAGCAGACTAAGGACATGGATTCCTGGAACCATGTCCTGTGGTCCGATGAGACCAAGATAAACTTGTTTGGTTCAGATGGTGTCAAGCATGTGTGGCGGCAACCAGTGAGGAGTACAAAGATAAGTATGTCTTGCCTACAGTCAAGCATGGTGGTGGGAATGTCATGGTCTGGGACTGCATGAGTGCTCCTGGCATTGGGAAGCTATAGTTCATTGAGGGAACCATGAATGCCAACATGTACTGTGACATACTGAAGCAGAGCATGATCTCCTCCCTTCGGAGATTGGGCTGCAGGGCAGTATTCCAACATGATAACAACACCAAACACACCTCCAAAACGACCACTGCCTTGCTAAAGAAGATGAGTGTAAAGATGATAAACTGGCCAAGCATGTCTCCAGACTAAACCCTATTGAGCATCTGTGGAGCATCCTGAAATGGAAGGTGGAGGTGCGCAAGATCTCTAACATCCACCAGCTCCGTGACATCATCATGGAGGAGTGGAAGAGGACTCCAGTGGCAACCTGTGAAGCTTTGGTGAACTCTACACCCAAGAGGGTTAAGGTCATGCTGGAAAATAATGGTGGCCGCACAAAATATTGACACTTTTGGCCCCTTTTGGACATTATCACTTACGAATGTACTCACTTTTGTTGCCACCAGTTTAGACATTAATGGCTGTGTGTTGCGTTATTTTGAGAGGACAGCACATTTACACTGTTATACAAGCTGTGCACTCACTACTTTACATTGTAGCCAACTGTTATTTCCTCAGTGTTGTCACATGAAAAGATATACTTAAATATCCACTTAGCTTTTGTTAGCCTCTGCTAACATCTTCAGAGTGTAAAATCTACCATTGAAGAGATATTTGCCTTTATGCATCATTGATCAGTTTGGCCATTGTGTGTGTGATAGGCCCATCTACCCACCTCTCATCTGTAATTAGTTCTGTCCTTTTTACTTCAGACATGTTATTCGATGGAGGCTTAGCTCCTGTTGCTTCCTGCCCTATTGCGCACTGCCTGGGCTGCCCATCCCAAGGGAATGACACTGAGTTGTCAGATATTGCTTTAATGGTATTCTCTTTGGCCCCTTCCCAAATACCACCACTCCTCCGCCTCACAGGCACATTTGATATATCAACCAATTTGTTTGTTGTTTTGCCCATGATCTTGTAATTGGCCCAGCTCGTTCCTCATTATCCATTCTATTATGGCTTGAAGCCGTTCTCCCAGGCTCCTCAGCATTTGGCCTGGGCTGGCTATGCCTCCACAGGTCAAGCCTACATGGCCAAAGTGGGGGGGGTGGGGTGCCATTGATCTCTACTCTCTGATAGAAATCAGTCTGTGATCATCCTGCAAGATCTTTCCCGGTGCCCCAATGCTTGGTAAGCCAGTAGCAGGTCAATATGTCTTGATGGAGTTGTTGGAAAACCAGGCTTCTTTCAATAGGCGTCCCCCTTTAATTGCATTGTGGGCAACAACTTCAGAAAGTTGAACCTGTGATTGTGGTCCTTCATATGTGCCCAGATCTGGGAGCACTGTTCTTTGCACTGGACAGCCAGTTTATGTTCATGCATTCAAGACTGTAACCGCTTAGCCATTTTCCCTACATAGTTGCTTGCACAGTTGCTGCAGTTAATACGGTAAACCACCAAGAATGCCTCCTCTTTGGGCAATGTTTCTTTTGGGCGCATCACTCTCAGAATTTGATCCAGTTTGTGCACCACCTTGACCCCATGCACTGAAAGAATGCGTGCAGCAGTTTCAGATAACCCCCGTATATATGGGAGTATCCTCCATGCAATTATTCCACTTGTACCCTCAATGGGCTGTCGGGCCCTGGGTGTAATACACCATTGGATAAAGTCCATAGAGTAACCATTGAGTGTGTAGATCTGATAGAGATGTGCCCGCTTCTTTGCTTTGGCCATCCATGTGCTGCAATGAATGTCTACCCTATTGAACAATGCCTGAATGCAGCTAATTTTATGTGGAGTGGGGTGGTTGCTCTCGCTGTGTAAAATGTGGTCCATGCTTGTGATTTTTCAATACACACCTGTGTCAAGGTTCGCATCAGGCTTACGGCTGATAGGATTTGCAGATCCAAGCAAGGCATGAAAAAAGTGTTAAATTATAGGGTGTAAACAAAGAACAAACAGCATTGGACGAAATTTTAATGAGGGCAGATGAAAAATTGATTAAAAAATATATATTTACTGAACTATAAAATGGAGGAAGAGATAGTTAAAGAAACAATGATTGCCTGGGCAAAGAATTTCGTATACAACATAGAATTAGAAAAATGGTTAAAAATTTGGGAGAGAAACTACAAACTGACGGTGGCTGCAGCCTATAAAGAAAACCTTTACAAAATGTTTTATAGGTGGCACTTGCTGCCAGCAAGATTGGCCAAAATATATAAGAACTCCTCCGCCAATAGTTGGAAATGCAGCTAGACTCCAGGATCATACTACCATATGTGGTGGACATGTAAGAAACCAAGGAGTTACTGGGAGAAAATTCATAAATGACTAGAAATGATAACTGAGCAACATATTGAGTTCAAATCAGAAATGTGTCTCTTAGGAATATTGTTGGAAAGTTATGACAAAGCAACCATTTACTTAGTGTTACATACTGTATATTGATGGCAGCTAGAATTACATATGCTAATTATTGGAAAAAATATCAACACCCCACCGGATGATGACATAATTAGGAAAATTTGGGATTGTGCTGAAATGGACAGTTTAACTTAAAAATTAAAGATAAAGAAGACTCAAAATATTACAGGAAATGGAATAAATTTTATGAATGGATAAAGACAAGAGGTAGAAATGAAAGGGAATTTTATGAATGTCAGTACAACAATATAAAACTATGGATATAATATGGAGAAATTTGTAAATAAGCTAATGTAAGTAGAAACTTAGTTGAAGTTTTCGTCTCTTTTCTTTTGGTTGTATTGCTGCAGTTACTGTTAACATAGTACAATTATAGTTATTAGCATGTATTTTAAGATTTACCATTGATCTCTCTCTGGCTCTGCTTTATTTGCATTGTTATCCTGAGATGGCACTGTCTTTTCAATAAAATAGTAGTAGTAGTAGTAGTAGTAGTAGTAGTAGTAGTAGTAGTAGTAATAATAATAATAATAATAATAATAATAATAATAATAATAATAATAATAATAATAATAATAATGGAGGGAAGAAAGGGAAGATCATAGAAAGTGATGGAATTGAAATGCCCAATGGAAAAACCATCAAGTGCCACCAATCTGAAGCCTATAAATACCTGGGCATACTGCAGCTGGACAACATCAGGATGGGCAAGTAAAAAATGTGGTCAGCAAAGAATACATACAAAGGGTCAGGAAACTTCTAAAAAGCAAACTGAATGGCAGTAATACCATCAAGGCTATAAATACCTGGACCATACCTGTCATACTGCTGGGATTGTAAACTTGACACAGGCAGAGCTGGACAGCCTGGATAGGAAAACAAGAAAACTGATGACCATACACTATGTGCTGCACCTGCGTAGTGACGTCGACAGGCTATATTTGCTCAGAAAAGTAGGTGGCAGAGGACTTTTGCAAGTGAAGCAGACAGTCAAAGAAGAGAAACATGCTCTGGTAGATTATGTGAAAGACAGTGTTGAACCAGCTTTGATGGAGGTCAACAAGAGGAAGCTGCTAAAAGTGCAGCAAACCAAGTATCAATATAGTAAAAAAGCGATGCAAACTCGAGTTGACAGATGGTGCAACAAAGCACTGACAAGATCCAAGAAAAAGTAGATAAGGAAAAGACCTGGTTATGGCTGACCAATGGAACACTGAAGAAAGGAACAGAAGGCCTGATTCTTGCAGCCCAAGAACAAGCCATCAGAACGAATGTAATTAAAGCCAGAATAGAAAAATCTGCTGATGACCCCAAATGCAGACTCTGCAAAGAAGCAGAAACCATTGATCACATACTGAGCTGCTGCAAGACAATAGCTCAGACTGACTACAAACAACGTCACAACATTGTTGCTTAGATGGTCCACTGGAACTTGTGTCACAATTACCATCTGCCTGTGGCAAAGAACTGGTGGGACCATAAGCCTGAAAAAGTGATTGAAAATGAGCATGCAAAACTATTGTGGGATTTCTGAATACAGACTGACAAAGTTTTGGAACACAATACCCCGGATATTACGATGGTGGAGAAGAAAAAAGTATGGATCTTCGACATTGCCATACCTGATCCAGGAAAAGACTGTGACTGGTGCACAACCTGAATTTGTGCAAAGGCTCTCCTAACTGTGACTGCCACCTGCTCTTCAAACAGGAGTCTTGAGTCCAGAAGAACCCCTAGTTGCAGACCGAATATGTCTAGGATAGTACCACCCCATCTAGGGTAAAAAATGACAAAATCTTAATCTCAGTGTCCCATGTACCCAAAGCCATTTGGTCTTGCCAGGGTTCAGTGTCTCCCAAAGCATCCAAATACTGCAAGACATCAGCCACACCCTCACTTGGGACACCAGGAGTGGAAATATAGAGTTGGGTATCATCAGCATACTGCAGATACCTCAACCCATAGTGATGGATGATCTACCCAGCAGTTTCATGTAGATATTAAAAGGAGTGGCGAGAGTACCAAGCCCTATGGCATACCACAAGATAGCATCCAAGGGCTGGACCTCTCAACTCCTATTAATACCGATTGGAACTAGCCTTGGACAAAGGAGCTGAACCAGAGCAAAACTGTCACTCAGCTCCAGCCCCCATAGCAGATCTGAAAGGATACCATGATCAATGGTAACAAGTACTGATGCACTACTCCAGGGGTGTCAAACTTGATTGCATTGAAGGTCAGATCAGCATTGTGGTTGTCCTCTGGGGGTCGGGGGCGGGGGAAGAGGTTGCAGTTGACTGGGCATGGCCCAGGGGTATTGCCAGCTTGATGTTTCTCACTTGGGTGGTACCTATGGGGATCAGGCGAGGTTGGGGAGGGAATCCAGGGGCCCCTGGTAGGTGGGACAGCGAGCAGGAGTCTCCTCCCGTGGGATGAGGTGAGGCAAGGCAGGGGTAGGGCAGCTACAGCCAATGTACCTTCAGCTGCTTTTGGTGCCATTCAGTTTCCCACCCTACCCCCATCAGGCTGGTCTTGTCTGGTGGGGGGGATTGCCTTCCACCTTCTCCACCACGTCACAAACAGAGATTAACCATCCCCCAAGCAGTGGTGAAATCTAAATTTCTTTCCTACCGGTTCTGTGGGTGTGGCTTGGTGGACATGGCTTGGTGGTGGGGGTCATGTGACTGGGTGGGCATGGTAATGTGACTGGGGGAGCAAAAGACAGAAACTCACTAACAATATCCTGCTGGAGCAGGGTTGTACTAGATGATCTCCAGATCCCTTCCAGCCCTGGATTATCCTTTGAAGCTGCAACTAGTGCCAGGTTTGTAGTCCTTCCTTCCTCTCCTTTTCCTTCCCTCCCTCCCTCCCTCCCTCCCTCCCTCTTTCTTTCTTTCTTTCTTTCTTTCTTTCTTTCTTTCTTTCTTTCTTTCTTTCTTTCATTCTCTGTCTCTGTCATTTTCTGTCTCTTTCTTTCTTTCTTTCTTTCTTTCTTTCCTCCCCCTCTCTCTCTCTCTCAAACAACCCCCCCACACACAATTTTTCCCTAGCAGGCTTCAGCTTTTTTACTTTTTAAAAATGCTTTTAAAAGTAAAAAAAAAAAAAAGCCCCTGAGGCACCTCAGCTGGGATCATCAGAACTTTGTTTTAACTCTTTAAAAGCATTTTTTACAATCTCTTTGGCCAAAGAGGTTGTTTAAAAAATGCTTTTAAAAATTAAAAAAAAGACTCTGGTGATTGCGTGGCCCAGCTGGGCATGGGGGCGGGGGCAGGGATTTTTGCTACCAGTTCTCCAAACCACCTGCCGCCATTGCTATTGGATTGGCCAATCTGGTCTGAACCAGGAGCATTTCACCCCTGCCCCAAGCCCTGTTGCTCTGTTTCTCTGTCTCTGTCTGTCTCTGTCTCTGTCTTTCTGTCTGTCTCTCTGTCTCTCTCTCACAGACACACACACACACACACACACACACACACACACACAGAGGTTAGATTGAATCTCTCTCTCTCTCTCTCTCTGTCTCACACACTGCAGCAGCAGTGGTGGCACTTTGGTGCCTGGTTGGCGGGGTGCTTCTCACTCTGCCGCTTTCCCTCTTTCTTCTCCCCACTCCTCTTTCTCCTCCAGACAAAAGCTGCGCTTTTCATCTGTCCATTGCAGTGCAGCACCCGGTATTTACTTTGACTGTAGAGGGGCTTGGGGAATGGTCAATCCCCATTCGTAGTGCAGCGGAGAAGGCAATCCCCAACCAGACCAGACTGGCGGGGATGGGGTGGGAAACTGAGCAGCATTGAAAGCAGCTCTCTCTCTCTCACACACACACAGAGGTTTGATCAGATCATTCTCTTGCTCTCTCACCAGCCATGCTCTCCACTTCACCCTGCAGCTGATCTGTCCTCCACCATCTCGCTTTGTTCACCTTCGTTCTTTGCCACTTCTTCCCCTTGTTTGCCACCATAATGGAGCAGGAGGCTGAGCGACACACTGGTGCAACAGCCACAAAGTGAGATGGAGGCGGGGTGGAAGATGAAATGAGGCAGAGGGTGCAAAGCTGCCCCACGCATCAGCTTACCTGAGGGCCCTTCAGCCAGGCCACCCATGCCAAACCCTCACCCCACCCCACCCCCAGGACAGCAACATCCCTTCATTAACCTGCTTTCCGGTTCCTTTCACTGCCGCCACACGCAGGGCAACGAAAGTAGTCTGTGGGACTACAGTAAAAAAAATAGTTCAGACCTTCCAACTTCTCATGAAAAAAAAAAATCTTGTGAAGTTGAAAGGTCTAAACTATTTTTTTTTACCATAGTCCCACAGTCTACTTTTGTTGCCCTGCATGTGACGGTGGCGAACTGAGCCTGTGTGCGCATGTGCCTGTCTCCCTCCTGTGCACACACCAGCCCACTGGGATGCATGGATCGGGCCAAAGCGACACAGGCTAGCCCTTTACAATTTCCAGGATGGCTGTGCCTGTTCTGTCTCCGTCCTCACTCTGGAGTAACGAGCTGGCCTAAAGCCAGTGGGTTCACGGCTCCTATTAGTCCTGGCCAAGAAAACGCAGCTGCCTGCCAAAAAATTCAAACAGTTTAAGACTTCAGCTCACTTTGACACGGTTCAGCTAATTTGCTTCCCGTGGAACTGAGAGCAATCCCAAAGCTCCTTATATATCCTGTGGGGTGGGGCTCCTGCCCCACCCTTCCCTTTGATGATGCCGTCTCTCTAATCTTCTGAAGCGTGGGTTGATCCAGGATTGATTAGTATGATTATCAGCTGCGTCTGAAGACGTAGCCTGAGGAAGGGAGGAATCAGGGGATGTCAGCCTCATTACGTCCTCCGACTGGCCTGGTTCTGGCTCCTGGAGCCGGGCCAAAAGAATCGGTGCTTCTGAGGTAAGCCTTACCGGCCCTTCCCCCTCACTCTCAGAGTCACTTTTGGGCATGGGGCCAGGTTCGGGGGCTGGAGCCACAACAGTGCTAACCGGATCTGTCTTCATTGTGGGCCTTGAGTTTGACACCCCTGCACTACCCCATCCTGGTCTCATCAAAGATTATTGGCAAATGCAACCAATGCATTTCCATCCCATAATTGTGCCTGAATCCTGACTGAACGGGGTCAAGATAATCCATTTTATCCAGGACCCTCTGAAGCTTCCAGATCACCACCTTTTCCACAACCTTCCCCAAAAAGTGGAGGTTGAAAACTGGATGAAAGCTGTTCATGCAGGTAGGATCCAGTGATGTTTTTTAAGGAGGGGGCAAACTAGGACCTCCTTAAAAGCTTCCAGAAATGTCCCCTCCTCTAGTGATATATTAATCACTGCCAGGACCCTCCTGCTGGTCTTCATCCTGGAGGCTTTCACCATCCAGGAGGGACAAAGATCTAACTGACAGGTGGTAGCACTGACAGCATCGAAGACCCTGTCTACTTCATCAGGGCCAATAGGGTCATGCCGTTCCCTGATAATCAGGCAAGACCTCTCCCCAGGCATCTCATATGGACTATCTCCTCAAAAATCCAACTGGGAACTTTTTCATCAGGTGCTGAGCAAGCACTGCAAATGATTACCCAAGTTCCTTGACCCAGGAGGGTGATCCAAAACAGGGCTGCTGGGCAACTCTCCGAGGATGCAATAAGATAAATAAAATAATGCCATTTTGCCACTCTTACTGTCATCTGGTAGGCCTTAATAATGGTTCTAAGTTGTGTACAGTTGGAGTCATCCCTTGTCTTCTTCCAGCAATGCTCTAGGCCCTTTTCAGAACCTGAAACCCCTCTGTGAACCATGGGGAGGGTCATGAATTATGGGTCAGCAGAAGCCCCAGAGGCCACAAGTTATTGTTGTTCAGTCACTCTTTGTGACTCCATGGACCACAGCACTCCAGGCCTATCTGTCCTCCACAGTCTCCCGGAGTCTGCCTAAACTCATGCCCACTGCATTGATGACACTATCTAACTACTGTCCCCATCTCCTTTTGCCTTCAATCTTTCCCAACATCAGGGTCTTTTCCAATGATGAACAGAAAAAAGCAGGCTTGAAATCCTAACCCAACTATAAGATTCTCTGGATTATCTAGAATTACTTCCCATCTTTCAACCTATGCTTCTACAAGGGATAGTTGTGATGATAAATGGATGCGAATGTTTTGAAGGAAAATTGGAATAAATATATAATTTATAAATATGAATTATAATAAATATAAATTATATTAATAATATAATTTAACTATATATCTTGGACATGGAGTGAGAAAATATTGCCTTTATGTATTTGTAGCAATTCCATATTTACCCTGTTATTTGTGGAAAAACAATCTTCTACATCTATTTTTGATTTCTTCTTTGTATGTGTCCACGTGTGCATGTATAATGATAGATATAAGATAGACATATAAGATAGATATAAGACTAATAACATCAACAAGCCTTGGTGGGAAACTTTTTATGTGAACAGGCAAGTTCTTATAGAAGATCATGTTGTACAATGCGCGAGAATCAAGAGAAACAAATATATCCATTCTATCTATATACATCATCAGCTAGAAAGAGGAGAGTTGGAGAGACATGAATGGTGGCTATAGCTAACAGCATACATAGCTGCATTTTCCCATTTCATTATTCCTTCAAAATAAGGAAATGGATATTAAGCTTATTGAAGACAATGTTGGATAAATATCATGAGCAAGGTATTTAAAAATGGATAACAGATCTTAAAGTATTGTTAAGTATTGTTAAGATCTTGTTATGTCTCCCTTGGATGACTCCCCAGATACCTCTCAGATCAGAGGAGGATGATACCTTCCTGGTACATCAGGAGCTGAGTTGTTTGATGACTCTGAACAGCTGTCCAGAAGGGATTTGGAGGAGGCTTCAGCTACAGAATGTTTGCAGTGAAGATGGCCAGTGAAGAGGAGGAGAAACTGCCTTCTGCACCTCATCCGAGAACATGAAGGGCAGAGAAAAGGCAGAAGCAGAGAAGATCAGCCAAACTGTCAAGAGGAGAGGGCCCCACCTGTTTTGATGGACTGCACTGGAAGCTGGCTATTTATCACAGCAGACAGATAGAGGTATTGCTGGGAAAGCATGTTTATTTTCTAGATGTTTGTTTGACTTATTTTAATTTAATTTAATTTAATTTATTTGTCACAACAGTATATATAAGCATAAGCATGAAAATAACTATATAATATATAAGCATATATATAGAATAGAATAGAATAGAATTTTTATTGGCCAAGTGTGATTGGACACACAAGGAATTTGTCTTGGTGCATATGCTCTCAGTGTACATAAAAGAAAAGAAAAGATACGTTCATCAAGGTACAACATTTACAACACAATTGATGGTCAATATATCAATATAAATCATAAGGATTGCCAGCAAAAAGTTATAGTCATACAGTCATAAGTGGAAAGAGATTGGTGATGGGAACTATGAGAAGATTAATAGTAGTGCAGATTCAGTAAATAGTTTGACAGTGTTGATGGAATTATTTGTTTAGCAGAGTGATGGCCTTTGGGAAAAAACTGTTCTTGTGTCTAGTTGTTCTGGTGTGCAGTGCTCTATAGCGTCGTTTTGAGGGTAGGAGTTGAAACAGTTTATGTCCAGGATGCGAGGGATCTGTAAATATTTTCACGGCCCTCTTCTTGATTCGTGCAGTATACAGGTCCTCAATGGAAGGCAGGTTGGTAGCAATTATTTTTTCTGCAGTTCTAATTATCCTCTGAAGTCTGTGTTTTTCTTGTTGGGTTGCAGAACCGAACCAGACAGTTATAGAGGTGCAAATGACAGACTCAATAATTCCTCTGTAGAACTGAATCAGCAGCTCCTTGGGCAGTTTGAGCTTACTGAGTTGGCGCAGAAAGAACATTCTTTGTTGTCCTTTTTAATGATGTTTTGATGTTAGCTGTCCATTTTAGATCTTGCGATATGATAGAACCAGAAATTTGAAGGTTTCTACTGTTGATACTGTGTTGTCTAGTATTGTGAGAGGTGGAAGTATGGAAGGGTTTCTCCTAAAGTCTACCACCATTTCTACGGTTTTGAGTGTGTTCAGTTCCAGATTGTTTTGGTTGCACCACAAGGCTAGTCGTTCGACCTCTCGTCTATATGCTGATTCGTCATTGTTCTGAATGAGACCAATCACTGTTGTGTCATCTGCGAACTTCAGTAGCTTAACAGATGGATCATTGGAGATGCAGTCATTGGTATACAGAGAGAAGAGAAGTGGGGAGAGCACACAGCCTTGGGGGGCCCCTGTGCTAATTGTACAGGTATTTGATGTGATCTTGCTTAGCTTCACCTGCTGCTTCCTGTTTGTTAGGAAGCTTGTGATCCACTTACAAGTCTGTTCCGGTACCTGTAGCTGGTTTAGCTTAGTTAGAAGAATGTCTGGAATGATGGTATTGAATGCTGAACTAAAGTCTACAAAAAGGACCCTTGCATAGGTCTTTGGAGACTCAAGATGCTGTAGGATGTAGTGCAGAGCCATATTAACGGCATCATCTGTTGATCTGTTTGCTCGGTATGCAAATTGCAAGGGGTCTAACAGCGGATCCATGATGGTTTTCAAGTATGAAAGCACTAGCCTTTCAAAGGTTTTCATGACTACAGATGTTAGAGCAACTGGCCTGTAGTCATTCAGTTCCTTGATGGTGGGCTTCTTCGGCACTGGTATGATGGTAGAGCGTTTGAAGCAAGAAGGAACATAACACATCTCTAGTGATTTATTGAAAATATGGGTGAAGATGGGGGCCAATTGGTCAGCACAGACTTTTAAGCAAGAAGAAGTTATCTTGTCTGGGCCTGGAGCTTTTCCTGGCTTTTGTCTGTGAAATAGGTCCTGCACTTCTTTTTCTGTGATCACTAGGGGTTGTGAACCCAATGAAATGGGGTCAGTTGTAGGAGGCTCGGCTGTTGTTGGTGTGTCTGAGATGGGGGTTGTGGAGATAGGTGGCTGTAGTTTCCTTTCAAACCTGCAGTAAAACTCATTCAGGTCATCTGCCAGTTGTTGATTACCTTCAGCCTGGGAAGGAGGTTTGCCATAGCCGGTGATATTTTTAAGAGTTTTCCACATGTTTGCTGGTTCATTTGCTGAAAACTGATTCTTTAGCTTTTCAGAGTAGCTTCTTTTGCTGCTCTGATCTCCTTGTTAGTGCATTTCTGGCCTGATTGTACAGCATTTTATCACCTTTTCTGTAGACTTCCTCTGGAATGTCGTAGCTGCTTAAGTTTAGGTGTAAACCAAGGTTTGTTGTTACTGTGTATTCGCAAGTTCCTTGTAGGTACACATAGGTCTTCACAGAAGCTGACATATGATGTTACAGTATCTGTGAGTTCATCCAGGTCTGCAGAGGTATCTTTAAAAATATTCCAATCAGTGCAGTCAAAACATGCCTGTAGCTTTAATTTTGATTCCTCCGTCCAGGTCTTCACTGATTTAATTATTGGTTTTGTGGCTTTAAGTCTTTGCCTGTAAGCAGGTACAAGGTGAATCATGCAATGATCAGAGTGTCCTACAGCTGCACGTGGTAAAGACCGATAAGCATCTTTTAGTGTTGTGTAGCAATGGTCTAGAGTATTCTTGCCTCTGGTGGGACAATTGACATGCTGAAAGTATTTTGGTAGCTCTTTCCTTAAGTTTGCCTTGTTTAGATCTCCCAAAACAATGGCCAGTGAATCAGGGTGTTTGGCTTCAGCCTCCATGATTTGGTCAGCTAGAGTTCGTAATGCCTTGTTTACACAGGCTTGTGGTGGGACATAAACAGCAATTAGAAGAAATGAGGAAAATTCACGAGGCGAATAGTAAGGTTTGCAGTTGATAATTAGAGTCTCTAAATTATTGTCACAGAATTTGTAAATTATTTTAAAATCTTGACACCAGTTTCTGCTAATATATAGGCATAAGCCTCCTCCTTTCTTTTTACCAGATGTTTCTGGAATCCTGTCTGGATGTTCAATCTGAAACCCTGGAATGTTCAGGCTGCTATTTTTAATTGATTCATTTAACCAGGTTTCAGAGAAGCATAGGACTGCTGAATTGCGAAAATCAGAATAGTATTTGTTTAAGAGGAGTATTTCATCCATCTTATTTGCAAGTGAGCATATATTTGTTAGGAAAATTGAAGGCAGAGGAGTTTTAATGCGACTTCTTAATCTGTTTAAGATCCCAGCTCGTTTACCTCTCTTCCGTCGCTTTCGTCGTTTTTTGTTTTTTTTGGGTAATCCATGGCTCCGTGGGAATTGCCTCCTCCTGTATTAGAATCTCCTCCGTATTTGTAAAGACAGGTGGGGGCGAGATCAAAGAAAGCTACTTATGAGCATAAGTATGTAATAACTATATTAATTGGATATAATGAAAGGAAACAATAGGACAGGAACGGTAGGCATGTTTGTGCTCTTATGTACGCCCCTTATAGACCTCTTGGGAATGGGGTGAGGTCAATAGTAGAGAGTTTTTGGTTAAAGCTTTGGGGATTTTGAGAATCCCCTCTGGTGGCTCAGCAGACTAAGTCTGTCTGTTATTAACACAGCTGCTTGCAATTACTGCAAGTTCAAGTCCCACTAGGCCCAAGGTTGACTCAGCCTTCCATCCTTTATAAGGTAGGTAAAATGAGGACCCAGATTGTTGGGGGCAATAAAAGTTGACTTTGTATATAATATACAAATGGATGAAGACTATTGCTTAACACTGTGTAAGCCGCCCTGAGTCTTCGGAGAAGGGCGGGATATAAATTTTTTAAAAAATTAAAATAAAATAAAAACACACACCACAGAGTCAGGTAATGTATTCCAAGCACTAATAACTCTGTTACAGAAGTCATATTTTCTGCAGTCAAAATTGAAACGATTAACATTGAATTTAAATCTATTGTTTGCTCTTGTATTGTTATGATTGAAGCTGAAGTAGTCTTCAACAGGAAGGACATTGCAATAGATGATTCTATGAGTTAAACACAGGTATTGTCGAAGGCGGCAGAGTTCTAAGTTTTCTAAATTCAAGATTTCAAGTCTGGTGGCATAAGGTATTTTTTTTTTTTTTAAGTTTTATTTTCATTTTCCAACAACCTATTCAATATACAGTCTCTTATTCAACATTAATCATTAAATTTTCATTTGTTACTTATTCGGACCTGCCCAGCTACCACTTCCTTCTTAACAAACCTTTCCTCCTCCCTTCTCTACTTTCTTCTACTTTCTTCATCCTTCCTCTCCTTCACTTTTCTACGTCCTCTCCTCTTTCCCTACTCTTCTCTTCCACCCTTTCTAACCCTCTCTCTTTCCCCTTTCTTCTTCCTCTCCTTCCCCTTTCTTCTTCCTCTCCTTTCCCTTTTCTACCTCTCTTCCCTACCTACTTTCTTCCTTCACTCCTCCTCTCCTTCTTCATTCCTTCTGAAATGGCAGCTGAGCAGCCCGCTTTCATTTCAAATTATTTCTATTTCTTAATTACATATCTTCAATCATTCCTTTACATTGATCCTTCATCTCCCCTCTCCCCTTCCCCCCTCCCCCCCCACCCCCCCGAGACTTCCCAGAACAGAGTACAGGGTATAAAATTAACAATCATAAATTAAAATACAACATAAGTCAAATCCATAGTCACTCCTCTCTAAGACCTTAACTCCCTTCCAAAAACAGAAAAGTACATTCTTCTTCCAGTCCATTATATATCAGTCCATTCCACTCCTAAAATCTTCAGAATCTTCCAATTAAGTTAATATTTCCAGTTCATCAATAAAATATCTTCATCAATTAAGACCAAATATATCTCCAATCTTCATCGATCAAGACCAAAACGATATTCCATCTTCCAGTATTCATCAGAAATTCTTCTATAATATACCTTTCTTCCTTAAACAGTATCCCAAATATAATTCATATTTCCAGCTTAAATTCTTAAATTTTATCCAATCTCCAAAAGTAAACAATATTCTATCTTCTCATATCTTTAATATCACTTACATAAATCAAATAACATTGCTAATATTAATATTTCATACATCTGTCAGATAACATTATTAAAATTATAACTTATAGCCAAAATATATCAATTATAACAAATTCTATTTAACCAGATACCAACATTACATCCATAAATTTTTCTATCCTCCAAGGGTTAAACAATATTCCATCTTCCCATTCCTTTATACCTCACATATATCTAATAGTGATATACCTAAAATATGTCAGTTATAAAAATTAAACCCTATATATATATATTAAAAAAAAAAAAAGATACCATCAAAATCACATCTTAAGCATTCTCCTTCCCCTTGTCTTCTATCTTACACATTTCCTTACACATTTTCAATCTCCAAAAATATCACTTACATAAATCAAATAACATTGCAAATATTAATATTTCTTCAATTTACCTTACATCTATCAAATAACATTATTAAGATTATAACTTCTATCCTCCAAGGGTTAAACAATATTCCATCTTCCCATTCCTTTATACCTCACATATATTAAATAATGATATACCCAAAATAAGTCAGTTGTAAAAATTAAACCCTATATATATATGTTAAAAAAAGAAAATACCATCAAAATCACATCTTAAGCATTCTCCTTCCCCTTGTCTTCTATCTTACACATTTCCTTACACATTTCCTTACACCTTTTCCACCATCTACTCATCAATCAACTTAACATCTAGCAATAAAGACTTTCCAATCTTTAATATATTGGTGTAAAAATCTCTTGTTTAAAAACTTATTAAGAAAAGATAAGCCTCCAAAAGTTCCTATTAAAAAAAAAGAAAAAGTAATAATAATAATAAAAAAAAATTCCATATTTGAAATGAAGAAGTTTGCAAGATTTTAATAATTAGCTCTGTTTGCTTAAGAATCATTCCTAAACTGTAAAATCTACCAAAAAGAGAGAGAGAAAAAAATTCCAATAAACTTTTCTTCTTAAACATTGTAATAAAGAAAAAGGTAAAAGGAGAAAAAAATCATTAACAATTCTTGTTCATTCCATTTTAAAAAATAGCTTGTTATGCTCTTCTTTATAATTTCGCTTTCCTTTGTATATTGCAAACGCCATTTTAGATCCACTCGTTGAAAGTTAGTTCAAAGGAAAGCTATTTAAGAACTGAAGTTAAGATTTATTACTTGCAAATTCTCTATTAAAAAAAAATAAAAGAAAAAATTCCATATTTGAAATGAGGAAGTTTGCAAGATTTTAATAGTTAGTTCTGTTTGCTTAAGAGCCATTCATAAACTGTAAAATCTAAAAAAAATCAATAAACTTTTCTTCTTAAACATTATGATAAAGAAAAAGGTAAAAGGAGAAAAAAATCATTAACAGTTCTTGTTCATTCCATTTTAAAAAAATAGCTTGTTATGCTCTTCTTTATAGTTTCGCTTTCCTTTGTATATTGCAAACGCCATTTTAGATCCACTCAAGTTGAAAGTTAATTCAAAGGAAAGCTATTTAAGAACTGAAGTTAAGATTTATTACTTGCAAATTCTTGCTAGTCCTCCTGCTCTGTTCTGTCTGTGTTGAATTCTCTTTTAGGAATAAATCTTGACACAGAGATGGTCGCGGCTTCTCGTTCTGTATAAACAGAAGCACCCTGGGCACGGAGTTTCGTCAGGCTAAAGGGGAGCTCTCACCCTTCGATCCCCTGGTTAAATTCCAGGGAATCCTGGGGAGCTCTACCCAAACCTGACCCCTCTTCCCTCCCCCTTCAACCGGGGGAGAGAATTCCAAACCGTTTGACAGCCCATTTACGCTGTCAGGGACGGTTTGACGAAACCCAGGGCAGACGATCCCAAAGGAACGTCCGCGAAGCCTGCGTTGCCAGCGGAAGCCTCTGTGGCATAAGGTATTTTGTCGTATTCAGAGGAGTGGAGAACTCTTCTTGTAAAATATTTCTGGACACATTCAATTGTATTGATATCTGAAATGTGGTATGGGTTCCAGACAGGCGAGCTGTATTCAAGAATTGGTCTAGCAAATGTTTTATAAGCTTTGGTTAGCAGTGTAGTGTTTCTGGAGAAGAAGCTACGTAAGATTAGGTTTACAACTCTTTTTTTTGCGATGTAGTTGCAATGGGCTTTGGCACTTAGATCATTGGATATGAAAACTCTAAGGTCTTTAACAGGATGGGGGTCATCTGTAAGGTAATGTCCATCGAGTTTGTATTTAGTGTTTAGATTCTTTTTTCCAATGTGTAAGACAGAGCATTTGCTGGTTGAGATTTGGAGTTGCCAAGTTTTTGACCATTCTGACACAAAGTCAAGGTCTTTTTGAAGGGTAGCTTTATTGTTGGTAGTGTTAAATAGTTTGACATCATCAGCAAAGAGTACACAATTACTTTTAATATGGTCACAGAGATCATTAATGTATAATATAAAGAGTGTTGGTCCAAGAACACTGCCTTGGGGAACACCGCTATTGACAGGAACAGGATTTGATAGGGCATTGCCTATTTTGACTACCTGTTGTTTGTTTGACAGGAATGCTGTTATCCAATTGTGGAGGGGTCCTGAGATGCTGTAGGATTTTAGTTTTAGGAGACGTTTGTCATGTACCACTGAGTCAAAAGCTTTACAGAAGTCTATGTAAATTGCATCTATTGTTTTGCCTGAAACCAAATTGTTTATTACAGAGTAGATTGTTTGTTTCTAGGTGGAGGGTAATGGATTGGTTGATGATAGATTCCATAACTTTACAGGTGAAACTTTACAGGTGAATCATTGTGATTCTTGCTTCACTCTGGATTGACACCATGTTTGGAATTGTGCCTTGGAGATTCCTAACATTTTTTGCCTCCGGAGCTCTCTTGTGTGTGGATTTAAGTTTTGCCTGGTGGATTCAAGTTTGTCTGATGGAGTTATTTTGTTTGAGCAACTTTCAAGTGCTTTGTGGACTATTGGATCTTTGCTCTGTGGACTAACTGTCAAGCCCCAGCTTGCCATACCTGGAGGGATGGGGGAACTGCTGCAGGTATGGCATAACAGCTGCGGGAGCAGCATGGCTTTAACGGTTAGTGTTCCAGGCACTCCTGATGACTTCCTGCTCCTTCAGCCAGCGTGCTCTTTTCCATCAGCAGTTCGGCGCTGACGGAGGCACAGCTGATGGGTGGAGGACTGTAAACCACCTTTTTAGTAGCTGCAGTGGCTCCTAACACTGTGGCTACGCTGGGATAAGCCAAGAGACCTTGTTGTGACTCGTCCTCCCTCCTCTCCTCAGCCGGGCCCCTCCCATCTCCAACCGGGCCTTTTATCAGACTCCGAGTCTGATAATGAAGATGAACGGCCTGTCATGACTCCAGTCCCTGGCCCTGGCCCCATGCCCGGAGAGGATTCAAGGAGTGAAAGGAGAAGCCCGATAAACCTCACTCATACAGCGTGTGTTCCTTTGGCTCAGCCTTCAGATCAGGAAGCCAGCCAGGTGGTGGAATTACCCGGGCCTACTCCCTCTGACCCTTCCCTTTCCCAGATGCTGACAGCAGATCCAGCTGAAGACAATTCAGATTAGGAGGACCCTCGCTTCCAGAGATCTGAGAGGCGATGCCAGCAGAAGGAAGGGTGGGGCAGGCCTGGATAAATGCTGAGTCGTGGAGCCACACCCCACAGCCTATATAAAGGACCTACTTTTGGCATTGCAACCTTGAGTCAAGCAAAGTCTTATCTAGTTTGCTGATACCGGACCCTATCGCTGAAGTCACAACTTGGGCTCCTGCCTGCCCTGATAAACCTCGAAGGCACTTGGCAAGCTGCAGAGGCTTCGTTGCCAAGTTTGTTACAGTCTTCCTTGACTCGTTCGTTGGAGTGGGGGTGGGACATGACAGACCTGGAAGGAGGAAGGAACATAGCTGGACACTGGCAATGGGGGTGGGCTGGGCCGTGGGCCTGTGTTAATGCCTACATTAATGCCTATATTAATTTGGAGATTATTTACAGTGCTAGTAGGTGATAGCTCCCAGCATTGACTTTGTATCTGTTTGTACCTCAGTCATGCCAGATTGCGGCTGCATTAAAACCTGCAGCAAGCAAACTTGTTTCCGTGTTTGATTAGCCAGCATATGGGTAAGGTATTTACGAAACTCGATCTGAGGGATTTTGAGATCACCACATCCTCAAAGATAATTAGATGATATTTATAGAAATGATATTAGTAAGAAAGATTAGAAGTGCATACTGAATGACTAACTGGAGAACTAGAAAAACCAGACAGTACTAGATTTAGAATTTGTTCTTAGTTTACTCCAGTAGGAACCACTTACTTATAAAGGTGTTGTTTTCAACATTCATTGTAGGCAGAAGCTACAAATGTTCCCTGTGGTCAGACATAAGGAAATTTTGTATTCAATTCTTATACATGTACACTACTTTGATATCTGTCTATATTACTGAATGCTTTTTGAAGTCTGAAGTAAAATTGTTGCTGGAGAAGGGAAGATGAAAAGATGATCTCTCTAGGTAGTTTTGTGTTTGCTAGATAACAAATGTTCCATACATGGCTAGTATCAAACACTAATTGGAAGATATATGGATAACCTACTTTATCTAGGATGCTATGTGGATAATATTTTAACTTCTCAAGGTCTTCCCTAAAAAGAGAATTTGGAGACTGAGTTGAAGTTGCTTAATACAAATCAAGAGATGGCCTTATTACAGTTTTTAATTTTGATGACAATTCCCCTTCTCTTAAAGAAATATTAATCACCTCCAAAATTCAGCTGCATACACATATTGCTGCTGCCAAAAGCCAAGACTGGCTTAGATCCAAGAAGTTTGCCACTTCTTCAAACTTAAGATTAGAATAATTAATTATTCATTATTACAAACGAATTCACAAAGGCAAAAGTTCCTCTGCAAAAGAGAAAAGTGACTTTCCTTCAAAGAGAATAATTATTAATTTCTTAATATGTAGAAAGTGTATATCTACATCTTCAGCCTATCTTTTAAGACACTAAACACTAGCTAAAACAAATATCCATGAACAAACAAGACAAAAATATATTTGTGGATATAACCAGTGCAAGAATATTAATATTTAATTATATAGATAATATTCTTAGGTAGAAAGAGAGCACAGATAATTAGTATAGAAGAGGATGCATTAATGAGTTCAAATGTTGCTAAATTTGTATACAGCATTCTATATTGGCATGAAATAAAAAGCAAGCAGCATAAATTTTATCTGGAAACTATATGCTTTCAGTTACATTTTCAGATGACACTTAGCTAGTTCCGTTAATGCCTATGTAATCTTGTACTCTTTTCATTTTACTATCTGCTGAGAACAATCCAGGAATAAAATACTAAATGCTAGATATCAGAGTGCAATTCAGAATACTACTGACTGGATTGGTACTTAGCTCAAGCCAGCTTCCATTGCAGCTTCAGATCATTTAAAAAAATACTGTTCCCAAAGTAATTATTGACAGAATCACAAGCTAGTTACTTTTCAACAACAAATGCGCAACAGAACTTAAATAAAATTAAAACAGAAATTTATAACTGGAAAGTAACTTTTCACAATGTTTATATTCATAAAATTATTATTTTTTAAACAACACTTCACTTTGCTGAGAATTGTACAAAACATATTTAAACTAACTGGATGGTATTCAATGCTCTATAGTTATCATCTTCCCCTAATGTATTTCAAATGCAGTTTAAGGAGTCCATTAGTAACTATTCCCTCTTCCTATTATAGTAAAAATATGCTATTCAGTCACAGTATCTGAACATCTTATGAGATATTCATGGTTTTTAAAAGTTCATTTATAGGAGTCCTGGATACAATACAAAACAATGTACTGATACAATATTTGGAAAGCATTTGAACAGCAGAGAGTACAGAAGATTAGTTGATAAAAAGACACTGCAATCAGTGAAATAGACTTTAGGACCTGGCAATTTGAACCTAAGAAATGAAATGGACTGTGATTGAATTTTCAGAGAGCTGAGGCAGTTTGACTTTCACATTTAGTAAACTTACTGTTATGATATATGGTATGTAATAAAAACTGAAAAATGTTAAATAATGACTATTTAGTAAATCAAATTTACATTTTACTCCATGCACATTTTTTGTCTTCTTATTGCTATTTTGCACAATGTTATTATGATCTGCTGAAATTTTATGAGGTGATTTTTAGCCTCTTTTTTGGGTGTTGGATAGTTTAATATGTTGATTAATTTTTCACACGATCAAACGGAAACTGAATTATCTCTAAACTATTTAGAGTTTTATTTTGAAGTTGTCATTGCAGCTGCAAGAACAGTTAAAAATGAAAACTGTTCATAGATAATACCAGTGCTGTTTATGTTCATCCCTGTGGGGATGCAGCACTATGTGTCCAGCAAACTGAGCTGGGATCTGCTTCTGAGACATAGTTTTCATTCTTCTGCAGGCAGTCTTTAAACCATGTGTGAAAATTTCCATACAATTAACTACCAGCCAGGTTACAGAATAACTCTTTTAGCATAAAAGAGGGTAGGGAAATTGCTTTAGTTATGAAGACCCTGGCTGGGTACTGGTCAGTTTGAGAAATTGTCCATTCTGAACCCTAGACTGTTTTGGAAACTTTTTTATCTGCTATTTCAGCAAGTAAAAGAGTAAATCATATTTTGTGAGATGTGCAACTACAGAAATATGATGAAAACATTATGAATGTGATGAATATGACAGATAGACTTCCAAAAAAGGAAAAAAGAAGTATGCTATCTTTCTATCTGAGAAATGGAAACCATCCAAGAAACCTTATTTTATTTGGTAATCTTTGGAAGTAAAATTGTCAAGACTAGGAATTGCTTAGACTGGCCTCATTTATTTTCACTATTTAGATGCAAAATGAGGAATTGGAATCTGCAGTAACTATCAAGAAAGGAATTAGCAGATATTCTCTCAGAATAAGAACATCACTTCTTATTCCCAGGTTATGATGTTTCTAAACCAATGAAGCTACTATTAATACAGGACAGAAGTAGGGTCATACAATGCTATAGAGAATGAAATTCTTACTGGGCTATATAGAAACCAGGGATTAAATTAGAAATAATCAAAAACATACCTAATATGTATCTTTTAGTTTGGTAGCTTGTGAGAAAAAATAGTCCAATGCAGTGAATGTGTAATTTAAAAAACTGAAGTATACTAAGCAGATATTTGATAATGTATTAAAAAACATTGAAGCACTAGACTATTATCAATAGTAGCTGGCACCCTTTTGGACAAGAATCTTGAGAACAGAGGGACTGAGTCTTGTCCTGCCAATCATATTGCCCGTTTAAACAGATAACCACCAGGGATTTTCAGTTTTGAAAAAAAAGGTTTCCACACAGATAATCTGAGCTCATGGCATACAGACACAAATACTATATGCAAAATATATTTGCATGTGAGATTCTATTCCACCCCCATTCTTATCCATCTATTCCTAGTAATAGGCACACATGCAAAATCTTCACTTTTCTGGATTGGGGCACAAATGTGTTTACATTTTAATTCTACTTCTTCTTTGTATATGTAAAGAAATAAAATGTTCACATTTGTATATTCAAGTCTTTGAGAGACCTATTCTATTTATCAGGGCTGCTTTTATTAGGCTAGCAATGGTAGAGTATAATGATACTCAATGAGGTTTTGTCTCGATTGAATTTTTCAGTAGAACACAAAAGAACCTTGCCATTAAAATAGTCCTTTATTCTCCCATATGAAGGCGAAAGGTTTTTAAAGTGTTGTGATGTTCAGTAATGAGCTTCTATCTAAATTATCATTGGTGACAAACTCACAAAGCACTTTGAGGACACATAGTTATGAAATGCCAGAGCTGCCACTTTCTTTTCTGTAATTATAGGCTAGCTTGCAAGCCTTCAGTGATCATTTATAGAACAGCCTCCAGTGGATTACTGAGAACTTGAAAACATATATACCTTTGCCACATTTCCCTTCTCCTTTCCTTACTATTGTTTACCAGTGTTATATAAAATAATGGGGCCTATTCATTTCCCCATCTTAATTATGTCAATCAAAGTACAAAAATAGCACTAGATATAAATACAATGCCAGGGAACTAAATAAATAGGATAGCAATTAACATTAAATTATGAATTTGTGGATTTATGACTATTTCATACTCAAATTATTCTCTTTTATGTTTTTACACCCAACCCAGGTACATATTGCTGTTCAAAAATTCCCTATGATTTATAAACCAAGAACAAGATAATACTGAAAAATGAGAGGATTGGTGGATCTTTTTCAGTCAGTGCCTAATTGCTGTTTCAAAATGCATATGCAAAAGGACATTTCATTAATCATTTAATCATGTCCCTTGCAGGAAGTTGGAACTAATGTTGCAAATATCCTTTTCATATGAATGCTTCATAATGCTATCTTATGCATTTGATATATTGCATATGTCATAAATTATAGCTGCTTCAAAAAGAACCAAGTGGATTGTTATCCCTGAAGATGCTTTTTACAAAACCTTTATTAAGTTTCCCTCCCCACTCCAACTTATTGCTGGTTCTTTTTCACAGCTTCATTCTACCCCCCAATAATGCTCTTTCTGATGGCAAAGGTCCGTAAATTACCCATGCAATCACCAACACCATTTCACAGACCTGTTCTACTTCTACTGGTCTGCTAACAAGGCGATTACACACAAATTACTGAAAGCCTATGAAATATTTAAATGCATTCTACTCTGCTATGCATTAATAAGAGCAAAGCAAGCGCTGGAATTCTGGTGTGCTCCAGTCCCTAATGTCCCCTAATGAGCCTCTTACTGTGACTGCAGTTCAAACAGAGAGGTGAAGAAAAAATGCAAAGGGTGCCTTCAGAAAGGCAGCACTGAACAAACATTGTGTGAGCCAATTCTAATTTATGGGTCACTTTATAGGTATATTGATTTTTGTTTTCAAAATAGAATAAATGATGTGGTTGACTGATGTTCTTCCAAAACTGGAGGAATCTGTAGGTAAACTGTAAGAGTAGCACATGAAAAATATAAATATAAAGATGTTTTTAAGGAAATAATTAGGAAAACATTCTAGTCTGATAAGAAAGAAAGAAAGAAAGAAAGAAAGAAAGAAAGAAAGAAAGAAAGAAAGAAAGAAAGAAAGAAAGAAAGAAAGAAAGATCCTCTTCCACTTGTCTGTTTTTTCATTCTATTGATTTAAGGCACTAAATAGATGTCAGTTTAGCCTGCAATACAGCAAACTATTAAACCAATTTTAAAATGGGACTTACAAATTTACTGCAAAATATAGCATTTCTAAAGTCAAAAAGGGAAATATTTCTGAATCTAAGAATGTCAGAGGCTCTTTTAGTAAGTTGTTTCACTTATACACACTGTAAATGGTATTTGATTTATTTTGCATCAAGCTTTAATGTTTAAACGGTGCAAGGAGTTGAAATACCAAATGTATGTTCTATTACATGTATGTCAGTTTTCATTTAGTTGATTGTGTCAGATGTCTTAGTTTTGAGGAATGATGGCACTGTCACCGAAAGACACAATTTTCTGACAACTTCAAAGAATGCTACTTTGAGGTTACATTTTGGGAACTAAACTGCTTGTTTTCAGTCAAAGGAAAAAAACCTACACAATAAGTTTAAAAAGTGAATATAATAATATTTTTATTTCCTTTCATTCTCACTCTCTGGAACTACACACACAGACACAGACACAGACACAGACACACACACACACACACACATGAATATGAATATATATATATATATTATTATTATTATTATTAAATATATGAATTAATACTACAAAGAAGTCTGATGCCCAATTAAATTATATTGCTCTTCCCATTGAAGATCAATTATTATACTTAGAAGGCCTTGAAATCTTTCATGTTGGTAAGCTGCCCTATCTTTTTTACAGCATGACTTTTTCTCAACATTAACAATTCTGCCTCTATACAAAAATCATTTGCCTGTCTTTGTAGTGTGGATCATGTTTTGTTTTGCTAGTGTCTGCTGCATGCAGGTTAAAGAATGCTTGTGTCTGTTGACTGGAATGCTATAATGCCGTGATGGTGAACCTATGGCACACGTGCCACAGGTGGCACATGGAACCACATTTGTGGGCATGCGAGTGTTGCCCTAGATCAGCTCCAGCGCACATGCATCTGCCGGGCCTTCCGAGCACACCAGAAGTCGGGAGATGGGCCATTTCCGGCCTCCGGAGGGCCTCTGGGATGGTGGGAGAGAGCCCTCCCCAGACTCCTAGAAAGCCTCTGGAGCCTGGAGAGAGCAAAAACAGGCCTTCCAGGCCCATTAGAAGTCGGGTAATGGGCCATTTCTGGCCTCCGGAGGGCCTTGGGGGGGGAAGCTGTTTTCACCCTCCCCAGGCTCTAAGAAAGCCTCTGGAGCCTGGGGAGGGCGAAAAATGAGCCTACTGGCCCACTGTGACATTGCATGCCAAAAGCGAGGGGAACATGGGGGGGTCGCACATGCATGTGCAGGGGCAGGGCACATTGAATTATGGGTGAGGTCATGCACACACTTGACTGCCCGTGCGCCTCCCTACTTTTGGCATACGATGGCAGAAAGGTTAACTATCACTGCTATAGTGTAAACCCAAGTTAATCTGCACTCAAACTGACTTAGGACCAATGGAATGATTATTAGTTTTGCAGACAAAATACACCAAAGTCTTGACATATATTATTACATTCTGACATTTATAAGACAGTAATGAAGAACTATTATTAAATTCTTTTAGTGATCTTTGAGCTTCCTTGCTTGCTGACCAGCAAAATAGTTAGCTTCTGACAACACTCGTTTTATAGTAAAATTCCAAAAGAATTTTTAAACAGTTTTGGCAGTCTTTGAATCACTTTTCACTACACAATATTCCATTCAATCATTGTTCTTTCTGCAGTTCTGCAAGACTGTTTTCTGATCAATGGTCTTTCTTGAAAGAAAATCCTGAGCACATGAGTAAATGTAAATTTACACATCAAAAACCTAAAAATCAACCAAATTTTCTTATGTACAACATAACAATCCAGGCACAACATAACAATCCAGGATTATAACAGTTTGCTGTCTTGTATATAACATATGAGTATGTATTTATATATATCCTGCTTTTTAATCTTTACAAATAATTCAGGATGGCAAACATATACCTTCCTCCTCCTATTTTCCCCACAGTAACAACCCTGTGAAGTGAACTGGGTTGAGAGAGAGTGAGTAGCCCAGAGCCATCCAGTTGGCTTTCATGGCTAAGGCAGGACTTGAACTCATGGTGTCTTGCTTTCTAGCCTTGTGCCTTAACCACAATTTATAAGCTGTCCATCTCACTACCCAAAGCGATTCTGGTGGCTTACAACATGATAAAAACATATATGGGCTGCAAAAACCCAGGTAACTATTAGATATATCAAACAGACAGACTTTTCTAAATTTCTGACATCTGCTGAGTCTCTGAGTGTCAACTTCGAACTGAACCTGGCCGCAGCCATCTTTCTGTTCTTCAGTTGCCACACAGAGGAGGAAGGGGGGAATGCATTACTAGACACAACAAAGAATGTTCTCCTGAGAACCAAGGTCTTATCTACTGGCAACAGATAAGGTTGGGGAAGGAGTGACAGAAGAGCCTGCCAATGAACCCAATTGGCCAACGTGTGTGTCCCAACTGTGACACTTGGGGATGGGGTTATTTCCTAGTTTAATTTTACTGAAACCATGGGAAAGATTTAGATTTGGTTTTCCATTGAAGTTGTGCTGATATGATGTACTCATTAAAGAAGACCTTTGAGAAAAAGCCAAGTCTCAGACTTCTGATTTGCTTGGGTTCATTAGTTAGAGCCTTGACACTGTGTTTTAAAGCTTACCAAATAATGTGACCCATTTAAGGTAACTAACTATATTGAAAATAATGGACAAACATTATTGATCTCAGAATTCTTGAGGAAAAATAACCTAAGCATTTCAGTGTAACAAAAAGTACTTTGGTCAGAGGACAAGAAAAATGAATTTTTTATATTTTATATTTTATACTGTAGCTATAAATCATATTCTGAAAATTCTCCAAATCTTGCATTAAATATGAGAAATAAAACTATCATTTTTAAAAGGGAAACCTCTTTGAAATGACTTGGTACAACAATTTTTTTCTAATTATAAACAAAATTAAACCTGTTTTTAAGTACAATACACATACACACACAATATAATAAACCAAGCATAAAACCATCCATTTAAACAGGTCATTTTTTTAAGTTAAGCTTATTATATACATTAGAAGTATCTTCAGTCTATTAGGATATTTCTGAAAAAAAAAACTAGATTTGGACAGTATTCTTCATGAATATTTTATTTCAGTACAATAAATATACTTGCATTAGATCTATTAATGTATCATGCTGCAACACTGCATTCTTGTCAAGTCTTTGAAAATGGGCATTGCCTTACCTGAATGCCCTTTGTCATAAAGCAGGGACCCGCAGTCAAGAATGGGTTAATTCCTTCTGATCTGATAAGATTGAGTCTGCAAGATGATAAGTTCCTCTTCTTCCTTTTGTCTCCCAGCTTTCTGACGAGGATGAGCGGCAGACCAACATGCTGAGATGTAACAACAAGGTTAGTCCCCTCCCCTGAGGCCAGAACTGGGAGGAACCAGGGTGGGGCTGACTGCGGGTCCCTGCTTTATGAGAAAGGGCATTCAGATAAGGCATTCTCCAGAAAGGTGGGACCCGCAGTCAGGAATGAGACATACCAAAGCAATGTGTCCTAATGGGAGGGACCCGACTGGTTCAGCATGCTCAACCCTGTGTGAATGCTTTGGAGAACCCGGCAGCCAAAGGCTGCCTCCGCCAAAGCATAAACATTTAATTTGTAATGGTGGATAAAATGAGACAAGGAAGACCAGGTGGTGGCACAGCAGACCTCCTCCAAGGAAGCCTGCATAGCCCATGCAGCCGAGGTGGCTGCGCTCCTGGTCGAGTGAGCTGTGATGCATCTAGGGGTGGGTAAGGCCTGTGCATCATAGGCTTTAGCAATCGCTGCTCTAATCAAGAACCCCAAAGTGGCCAACGTAACCCGATGACCAAGCATAGATGGCTGGAAAGACAAAGAGGGATTCTGTCCTTCGGAGGGAGGTGCTCCTCTTCAGATAGATACGGAGAGCCCTCTGGACATCTAGGGTATGCCACATACATTCCAATCAGTGGGAAGGTTGGGGCAGAAATTGGGAAGGACCAATTTTTGGGACCGATGGAATGTCGTGTTTATCTTAGGAATGAACGTAGGGTCCAAAATAAGACTATCCTGTCTGGGTGGCAGATGCAGAGGTCGGGCCTGATCAAGAGGGCTGCCAGCTCAGAAATCCAGTGGGCCGATGTAATGGTGATGAGGAACGCAACCTTGTATGAGACGAGTCGAAGGTTGACCTCCCGTAAGGGTTCGAAGGGGCTGCAGGTTAGGGCGGATAACACCTTCATAAGGTCGCACATCAGGAAATGGTGCACCATGGGAGGCCTGAGGTTACTAGTCCCTTTGAGGAATTGTCAAATGAGAGGAAGCCTGGATAGGGAACCTGTGGACCCACATGATAAAACGGATGAAAGGGCAGCTACCTGTCTTTGGAGAGTGGCTGGCACCAATCCTTTCTCCAAGCTGTCTTGCAGGAATTCCAAGACCAGCGGCGTGGAAGCCTCCATGGGAGCCTGGTTCTTCCGGGTGCACCTGATGCCAAAAGCCCACTAATTGGCATTGTAGATGCGGCAGGTGGAAGGCCGGCGTGATGCCTGTATGGTGGCTGTCTGGTGATTTGTCTAGGTGATAAACAGGTCTACTGTCAGAGTGCTGAAGCGAGCTAACAGTTCCTGAAACATGACCAGGTGCAGGCGCCTCTCCCCATGGTCAACTGAAGTTCGGCTGAGCCAGTCCACTTGCTCATTTGCCACCCCTGAAATGTGTGTGGCCCGAATGGACCACAAATGTGTCTCCGCCCAGAGGCCCAATTGTTCGGCTTCCTCCATGAGGTGCTGGGAGTAGGTCCCTCCTAGGCAGTTTACATGGGTCTCTGCAGCCACATTGTCTGTCAGAATCAGAATGTCTCAATCTATGATCGTATCCTGAAACAGCTGGAGGGCCAGATGGAGCCCAGAGCGCCAATTGATGTTGTGGCTCAGTTCTCCTGAGTCCACTGGCCCTGGGCCCTCTGAGATTAGAGGTGGGCTCCCCAACCATGAAAGCTGGCATCCGTTGTCAGGACTAGTCAGTTGGGCTCTCTGAACTCCTGGCCCCTGGAGAGGTCCACCATGTGAGGGATTGAAGATCTTCCGAAGAAACCTGGACCCTCAGGTAAGAGGTGCTCCCATACCTTTGTTGGTATGGGAGAAGGAACCATTGCAGAGCCCTGCAGTGGAGGCATGCCCAGGGCACAATGCCTATGCAGGGGACCATCTTTCCCAGGAGCTGGAAGAGAAGGAGCAGAGAAACCGGGCTCCAAGCCCTGACCCGCTGTACCAGATCCCTCAGGCTGACAAGATGCTCCTAGAAAAGGTATACTCTGCCCTCAACCGTATCTTTGATGGCCCCTAAATGTTAAATATGAGTTGTAGGAGTAAGGTGACTCTTGGACAGGTTGATTGAGAAGCCGTGGTCTCTTAAAACCTGAAGGGTGGTGTTTAGGTCTTGCCTTGCCAGGTGTTCCGAAGTGGACTGGATCAGGAGATCATCCAGGTAGAACTGTATCCTTACTGGCAGAGTCCGGAGGTGGCCCACTATGGCTGCCATAATTTTGGTAAATACTCTGGGGGCGGGCGAGAGGCCAAACGGAAGGGCACAATATCAGTAGTGCTGCCCCCCATGACAAAATCAAAGGTATTTCCTGTGGGCCGGAAGGATGAGGACATGGAGGTACGCCTCCGTCAGGTCCCCTGACGTGAGGAGGTCCCCTCCCTGATGCTCTCCAGGATGGTCTGGTGAGACTGCATCTTTAACCCCCTGTAAATGATGCAGCAGTTCAAAGACTTGAGGTCAAGAATTGCTCTCCACCCTCCTAAGGATTTTTGGATCACAAACAGGCAGGAGTAAAACCCCCATCCGTGTTGGTCCTAAGGAACCAGCTGAATGTCCTGAATATCTAGAAGGTGTTTTATGGCCAATTCCATCAGGAGCCATTTTGTTCTTCCGACGATAAGGGGCAATGGACAAAGAATTGCCCCTTATTCGGGGTGGGTGGGTGGGTGGTGGAGAGGAACTCAAGGGAGAGGCCCGACCTGACCATCTCCCTGACCCAGGCGTCCAAGGTGGTAGTTTCCCACTGGCTGGCAAAAAGTGCCAGACGGCCCCCAAAGCGAGGGATTGATGTGCAGTCAGTGGGAATGCCAGAAGGGACGACTCCTCCCACCTCAAAAGGGCCGTTTGGGAGGGCCCCTCTGTCTGTCCAGGGCTCAACTTTGCCTGGAGGGGAATGCCCTTTGTGATCCCTGTGTCATGAAGATGTTGTCTGACCCCCAAAAGGACAAAAATAAGGATAAGGCCTAGCTTCTGCTCTACGAGAAAGGCCTGGGAGGACTTTCCATTTGTCCCTGGTTTCCACTAGAACGGGTTCCAGGGACTGGCCGAACAGACTGCCACCTGAATAGGGGCCTGAGGCCAGCCTCCATTTGTTGCAGGGATCCGCTTGCCAATGGCAGAGCCAGAGTAATCGTTGGGAGGAGACTGTGGCTCCTATAGCCTTGGCAGCGAATCTGGAGGTGTTTAGGGTGGTGTCCGCCAAAAATTCTAAGGCAGCCACAATTTTGTTTAAATCTTGCTGCCATCTGCTGTCAGATGGGTGCAAGCGGTTCTACCACTGTTTAAGCCAAAGCAGAGATGCCATGTTAAAGAACAAAGCTGCCATGGAGGCCTTAATGGCCCAGGCAGCTGACTGGTGTGATTGACCAGTGATTGTTCAGCACTCTTATCTTCCGGGCATAGCATCTCCTCCAGAGGTCACATTAAAACCGGAGAAGCAGACAAAGCCACCACAGGTGAGTCAACGGTAGGTACTTGCAGCAATTGGTAAAATCTGTGCCCAGGTTGTAGAGGCGTCTATCAATATTATTTGGATTGGGCCCAGAGGTCGATGCAGACCATTGTCGTTTCACGACATCAGTAAATAGCCTGAGGTGGGCCCCTCCTCTGTCTCAATGGCTGGCTCAGAAAACAGAGGGATTGAGGGATCGACCTCACCCGTAGAGGGATCCAGGATTGGCCGGACTGGGCCTAGCCTGGTAGTGGATTTGGCCTTGTGAAACAAGGACCGGAAAACTTGGGCCCAAAAAAGACCCACAAATGATGGCTGGTCAGGAAGTAAGTCCTCATCCTCTGACAAATCTGAATCTCGGATAATTTCCTCTCCCTCCAGATACTCCTGGCTGGGTGAGGTAGAAGAATAATCAAGATCTTGGGAAGGGGCAGCTTCCTTTAACTGTTGAGGATCCCTGTGATAATCCTGGGGTCTAGGATAATCAGGGGCCCATCATGGGCCTGTTGTTGCATGCAAGCCACCATGCTGCACTGGATGGCATCAGAAATAAAAGTAGCCATATTAGCTGGTATCTGAGGGACCTCCTGTTGGAGGGGTCTGAAGCCAGTGGCCGTAGGTGTAAAAGTCACTGCGGCAGAAGATCCTCTGTGGCTGGGTGATTGCCAATGGGATACCAGGTGGTCCGGGATAGGGCCAAACAGTCTGTTGCTGTTATCTGGCAGCAGAGGCGCTTGTATCTCCTCTGCATCATGAGACCAAGCTGCAGCAGTAAGGGGAACTGGGGCTGTGGTAACACCTCTGGAATAGGAGAGGTGGCTGTACAGCCTCCTGCAGACCCTGAGGCTGTCTGTTTGCCTCCTTGACTGCCTTTCAATGGCCTTCTCAATGGCCCTGTGCCTCTTCTCAGCCTCCTTTTCCGAAGCCTTAGAGGCTTGCTTATAAGGCTTGGCTGGGTTTTTTGTTTTTTTTTATGTTCCTCCCTAGCTAGTGCCACTCCTGGCTAGCTGGAGCCGCGGAGGCTCGCGCTGCCGCCTACCGCTTGTCCTGGGCTGTTGGGGATGGAAACCTCCAGACCCTCTGATCAAAAGGCTAGGAGATTGAGCAAGCCTGAGAATGCCGCCCTGAAGCTATGCCGGCTGGCAGAGATGTCGACGCACAGTGACCTTCAACGGTTTCTGAGAGGGATGGACCAGAGCCCTGGTGCCTTCCATGATGCTGCCCACCTGGGGCCTTCAGCGGAATTGGGTCTGCTCGCTGCCATGCTGGAAAGGGAGAAGCTCAATCTGCAAAGCAGGGAGCTCTCCCTGATGGTCCTGCTGCTGAGCAGCCTTCAGTGGTATCAGGCTGGCTCACCTTTCATGCTGAGAAAGGAACATTGGCTTACCTGAAGGTTCCTTTTATGTACACTGCGTGAGAGTCCAAAGCAATGTTAACTTCATCTGGCCTGAGACTGAGTTGAATTTGTTTAAACACACCTCCTCTTCCTGTTTAGCTCCAGTTTATTAATGAAGAAGCGGTATTGGAGAAGACGAACTCAATTTGAAAACTGGAAAAAACGGAACAATAACCTCCAGATTCCTGTATATAGAAAAAAACAATAAGTAAAATAGGGAGGGGTTGGACTCTCACGCAGCGTACATAGAAGGAACCTTCAGGTAAGCCAATGTTTCTTCTCCTGTACGCTGCTAAGAGAGTCCAAAGCAATGGGATATACCCAAGCTAAATATCCCTAGGGCAGGAAAAGAAAGATTAGGAAGACTCAGCAACAGGAAGAACTCGCTGCAGGACCCTCCGTCCGAATGAGGCCTCGGCTGAGGCAAATTGGTCCATCTTGTAGTTTTTAATAAATGGCGAAGGAGAGGCCCACGTGGCTGCTCTGCAAATGTCCAAGATAGAGGCCTGGGTGGCCCAGGCAGCTGTGGTGGCCGCGCTGTGGGTGGAGTGTGCAGTGATGCGGCCTGGAAGATGGTGTTTCTGCTGGTCGTAGGTCATCGAAATACAGGCCTTTATGCACCTGCCTATGGTGGATGGGGAGACTTTGGTGTCCAGAGTCCTTGGTTGAAAGGAAACAAATAGGGATTCTGTCTTCCTGAAAGGAGCTGTTCTGTTGAGGTAAATACGCAGGGCCCTTCTTACGTCCAGCGTGTGCCATCGACGCTCCGATGGATGCTTGGGATGAGGACAAAAAATCCGGTAAGATGACTTCTTGAGACCTATGAAAGCTTGTGTTTATTTTAGGAAGAAAGGTAGGGTCTAAACGGAGAATGACTCGGTTAGAGTGAAAAATGCATAAGTCCTTCCTGACCGAAAGGGCAGCGATCTCGGAGGTCCTGCGGGCTGAGGTTATGGCTATGAGAAAAGCGACTTTAAAGGTTAAGAGCTTAAGACTGGAGGAGCTCAAGGGTTCAAAAGGGGAAGACGTAAGCTTCTGAAGGACAAGGGTTAGGTCCCAGGTAGGGTATATGTGTACCGGAGGCGGTCGCAGATTGTAAGCTCCCCTCAGAAAACGTCAGATACGGGGGTGTTGAGAAAGTGTGGAGGTCCCATCACAGAATAAAACAGTGGCAAGAGCTGCAACCTGCCGGCGGATGGTGTTGGTGGCTAAACCCTTGTCCAATCCGTCCTGGAGGAATTGCAGGATATGTCTAATGGAGGCAGAAGTAGGTTCTATTCAATGTCTAAGACACCAGCGATGGAATGATGACCATGTGGCCTCGTAAATACACATTGTGGATGGGCGTCTAGAAGCCAGAAGGGTGGAGATGACCCCCATGGAATGCTTTTCTTTCCTTAGTATCTCCCTGTCAAGTGCCAGACGGCTAGTTGGTAACATTGAGGTTCTGGGTGGAGAATGGCTCCTTGGTGTAGAGAAATCTGATCCGGTGGAATTCGCCAAAGTGGATTGACGGACAGGCTCACCAGATCCGCAAACCAACTCCGTCGAGGCCAGTAAGGGGCTATGAGGAGAACTTCTGCCTTCTGTTCCAAGATCTTTCGTATGACCCTTGGCAGAAGGGGAGTCGGGGGGAAGGCATAAAGAAGGCCCCGGGGCCACTGACATTGTAGGGCATCTGTTCCTTCTGCTCCTGGGGTTTGGAACCTGGAACCTGCTCCTGGGGTTTGGAACCTGGAACCTTCTGCTCCTGGGGTTTGGAAGTTGTTTGTTGGTCGGGCTGGCAAAGAGGTCTACTATGGGTTGCCCGAATTTGATCGTGATTGTGAGAAACAGATCCGGATGCAGTTGCCACTCTGATTGATCGATGGTCGTCCTGCTCAGCCAATCCGCTTGTGTGTTGGCGACTCCGGATATGTGGGCTGCCTGTAGTGAGAGAAGATGTTTTTCTTCCCACAGGCCTATGGCTGCAGCCTCTTTCATCAATATGCAGGATCGGGTGCCTCCTTGACGGTTCACATGGGCCTTCGTGGTAGTGTTATCCGTCAGCAGTAGCACATGATGGTTTGATAGCTGCGCTTGGAAGTACCTGAGAGCTAGATGAGCAGCTCTCATTTCCAACCAGTTGATGTCGTTCTTGAGGTTGTTGGGGGACCAACGACCCTGAGTCACCTGGTCTAATAGGTGGGCACCCCAGCCGTAGAGGCTTGCATCCGTGGTGAGGACAAGACGGCAATGTTCCTGGAATGAGCAGCCCTTTGTCAGGCCTGGAGAAAGCCACCACTGTAGAGACTTTCTGACCTTTGGGGGCAGAGGAATTCTGATTTCGGTATGGCTGTTGCCTGTTCTTTGGTGTGGGAGAAGTAACCATTGTAGGAGTCGTGAGTGAAGATGTGCCCAGGGCACAATCGACAGACAAGAGACCATCTTTCCCAATAACTGTGAGAGCAGTGAAAGTGGAACCCTCTTGAGTGCCTTTACCTTTTTTGTCATGTCTCTTATGTTGAGGAGACGGTCTCGGGAAAGAAACACCTGGCAGGATCTGGTGTTGATTCTTGCTCCCAGATGGACAATTTCGGTTGTAGGCACTAGATGGCTCTTTGCTCTGTTGACCGAAAAGCCGTGATCCTGTAGGGATTGAATTGTTACCTGTAAGTCCCGTAACGCCTGCTGGGCGGAAGACGACAGAATCAATATATCGTCCAGGTAACATTGCATTCTTACTGGAATTGAGCGAAGGTGGGCCGCCACAGCATCCAGAATCTTGGTGAAGGTACGAGGAGCGGAAGATAGACCAAAGGGCAGGGCCCTGTATTGAAAGTGGGCTCCGGCATAACTGAACCTGAGAAAGCGTCTGTGGGCTGGTCTGATGGGTACATGTAGATAGACCTCCTTGAGGTCGATGGATGTTAGATAGTCCCCTCTTCTGATGCTTCCTAAGATTGAATTGAGGGAGTGCATCTTGAATCTGCGATATTTGATGTGAAGGTTCAGTTGCTTCAGGTCTAAGATGGCTCTGGTGCCGCCTGATTTTTTTGTCCACTAGGAAAAGAATTGAATAGAAGCCGGTCCCCTGGTGAGGCGTGGGAACCGGTTCTATGGCACTGATGGACAGCAGGTGTTGAATCTCCTCTTCCATTTGAGCCCTCTTGGTGGGTTCTTTGGGAATCTGGCATTGGATGAATCTCCTCGGAGGATTTGAATTGAATTCGAGGGAGAGACCAAGGGTGATGATTTGCAGTACCCAGGCATCGGTTGTCGTGTGGGACCAGGTAGGGACGAACTTGGTGAGACGACCGCCGATGGGATCCTGGCCGGGATAGTCATTTGTTCCTGCGATAAGGTCGGAAGCCGGATCCATGGGAGGGACGTCTGGTCTGGGATTGCCTGGTCCTGTCACGAAAGGACTGTCTGTCCTGAAACCTGTCAGGGGGAGGTTGGAAGGAACGTTGATAGGCCGGGGATTGGAACCCGGGATCCTGGGTGCGAAAAGGCTGTCTGCGGTAAGGAAGAGAAGGACGTCTGTCTAGAGACGTAGGGAAGGATCTTACGTTTGTCTTTTCCCTCAATTAAAATAGGGTCTAGGGCTTCACCAAAGAGAGATCCACCCTTAAATGGGGCAGCCGCTAACCGCCATTTGGTCTTCATGTCGGCTTGCCATTGTCTGAGCCATAACAGCCTCCTGGAGGTGATGCTGGAGGCAAGGGCTCGGGATGCAAATTTTGCAGAATTAAGGGTGGCATCCGCAGTGTATTCAGCAGCCGCTACCAATTTATTTATGTCCTGATGTAATCTGGAGTCATCCTGAGGAATCCTCTCCTGCATTTGTCTGAGCCATATCAAAGAGGTTCTAGCAAAGAATGAGGCTGCTGTGGCAGATCTGATAGCCCAGGCAGCCGCTTGATGGGTTTTGCGGGTGGAGAGTTCCGCTCTGCGGTCCTCCGTTCGGAGACCCTCTGCTGCATCTGAAGGTATAATGTTGGAGGAAGAAGCCAAAGTGGCAATTGGGGTGTCTACGGTAGGAACCTTGAGGAGGTCCTCAAGATCTTGATCCATCGTGTACATCTTTTTGTCTGAGCCACTAGGAGTAGGAATGGCACCAGGGTGACCCCATTGACGTTGGATGGTGTCCAAGAAGAGCTTGGGTGAAGGAATTACCTGTTGCTCTGAGACTGGTTCAGTAAAGAGGAATTTGTTGGGGTCTGACGGATCTGAAGCTCCCTCAGACTGGCGTAAGGCAACCCCCATGTTGGCCGTAACTTTGCCTTGTGTAGTAATGTGTAGAAAAGCTCATGGCGAAAAAGGCCGGTGGGAGCAGGTTTGTCTGGGGCAGACCCTTCGTCTTCACACAGATTATACTCTGCTATGTCTTCCTCCCCCAAAAAGGAATCCTCACTATGGTGTGAAGGGGTTGGAGAGCGTGTGCGCAGCGCGCATAGTCTGGGTGGGTGGCTATCAGAATGGAGTCTTTGGTCAGAGCTGCCCGAAGGAGATGGAGCTGGGAAACCTCTCTGAGTGAAGGCATTGTCAATGCCTTGAGAAATGGTTTGCATGATAAGGTGACGTATATCCTGAGAAATGGCAGGATTACTGTCCTCTCTGTGGGAGACTCCCGCTGCTGTGGGAGTGAAGGTGGCAGAAGGTGCCTGATGTGGAGGCTCAGGCATGGCTCTAGAAGAATCTTCAAAAACTGTACAAATTGTTTCCTGGTTTTCTCCTGAACCACTAGGGATAGAGGGAGACCATCCAGGCTGATTTAATAGAGGAGAATCTTCAGTTAGTGGAACAGAAGTTTCCCTGCCTTCCTCTGCTAATCTTTGTTTTGCTTTATCAAATTGCCTATCCAAGGCCCGTTGTCTTCTTGAGGCATCTCTCTCTGCAGCAGCAGAGGTTTGGAGAGAAGTAGAAGACTTAGATTTGGTGGCAGAAGCCCTTGATTTGGATCTGCTCTTGTGAGGGGGAGGAGCCACGCTAGTAAGGTGTCCTTGGGAGGGTGAGGCAGAAGCCCGGGAAGGAGATCTGCTGCGATCCGCCATCTTGGAAATGAGGCCTAGTGGTTATCAGAGGCCTTGGAATATATGTCCAAATAATATAGTGGCCTTGATCTGAGAATCCTGGAATAAGATCAAACAATAAGGGCCAGTTAGCACCAGGCTGACACCACAGCTGGATTCAAAGCATTCAAAGGCTGCCTGGGGGGTTGCTTTGGGGGGGGGTCCCCAAATGGCGCGAAGCAGACACCACTGCTCCTATAGCGCCTTTTTACTGCAGCGTTGGCAGGGGGAGCTAGCCTCCGACACCACGGATCTTTTTCTCCACCCCTGCAAGCGTGAAGCCGACACCACGGCTTCTCCTGTGCTCCGCTGGCCTCCACTTACAGTTTGGTGAGGTCCAGCGATGTCCGTTGCTCAATCCGGTGATTCCACGAGGCTTGAGAGGCTTGGAATGTAAAAAAATGGCCGCCGGCCTTCGGGCGGCTCAGCTGAGCGAGCCTCTTTCCTTGCCGCTCCGGCTCCCAGCAGTCAAAGAAAAACAATTGGGCACTTTAAAAACTTTTTTTAAGAATTTTCCTATATTTATTGAAGTCCTATCAGCTGTAAAAGAGTCAAAAGCAATGGAGCTAAAGGAGGTAGTCTCTCTATGGCTGACTGAGTTAATAAACTGGAGCTAAACAGGAAGAGGAGGTGTTTTTAAACAAATTCAACTCAGTCTCTGGCCAATCAGATGAAGTTAACAACCCATTGCTTTGGACTCTCTTAGCAGCGTACAGGAGAATTTAATGCTCAACCAGCAAAGTGGTAGGCAGGCAAGATCAGCTAAAAGCAGTCAGAATGGGACAGCTCAGAGAAAATACGTCTGTCCAATCAGACTGAGTCTAAAAGCTGGAAGGCAAGAGGAAGAGGAGGAGTTTATCATCTTGCAGACTCAGTCCTATCAGATCAGGAGTTAACCCATTCCTGATTGTGGGTCCTGCCTTTCTGGAGAAATGCTACCATTAGACATGTAATGCCCTATATAGTTAATGGATTGGAGAAAATTTAAGTTGTTCTTTTGCCTTTAAATTGAAACTGAATTGATATAAAAGAGTTTTTTAAAATTAAAATGCGTCTTTGCAGTGAAAGAGAGTAAGAGCAAATACAAGCAGATTCAGATGACTGTAAAACATATCACCGTTTCAAAAAGAAAGATGAATTTTATGTCTTTTTAATTTTGGGTTTAAATCTAAGAAAAGTACAATAATGTATTTGAGGCTTTGACTTTATAGATCAAGGTATGTAACAATGATAGAAAATTAAGCACTGATATAGCACATGGAAAAGACATATACTGTACATTTGACCAACCTATTCCAGAAGGCAGAAACTGATGTCAGAGGTGACAGTTTCTTTTGATAATAAGCAGAAATAAATAGCAACAATGATAAACCACAGTTTCTCATTAATCTAAAATCTATTTTAATATATTATAATTATTAAACCAGAGTCTTACAAAATAACCGTAAAAGCAAATGAAAAAGTAATTGTGAAAGGACCAAGCCAAACACTGATATAAAATTATACTCTGGGTGAATAGAAGTATTTATAAAAATTAGTTTTTTGGGATAAGAAAAAAATGGAGTTAAACCAGTTACAACTCTTTTATCAATTACGCTTAGAACAATATATTCAGTATATGAGTTACTTTCAACTGGAATAATTTTCAGCAGCTTAATTAATTACAGCAGAGACAAACAGTATAACTTCTTTAATCTATAAACAGAAATATTACAGATCATAATATTCTCCTAAAGTACTGTTCTAGAAATACTCTTTAAAATATAATTAAATCTTTTCCACACACATAAAAAGAGTAAATTTTAAAAGAAAAGCAAACATAATTTGCCTTAAAATATATTAAGAAATATATGTATGTAAACTCGCAGACATATGAAAATAACACTTGTTTCTAAAGCCATTATGAGCTTTACCTCTATATAGCTGTACCTCTATGCTCTGCTGTTAAACCGCTGAGTCTATCCTCCATTGGCTTTATACCATTTGAAACATAGGGCTTTCTAACATTTCTACCAACATCATGGCAACAAAGCAGTGCAATTTCAAATGAACTAATTAACTTAATTGTTGATGAAGCATGAAGCAGTTCATTGACCCTGTTAGTTGCACCATGACAACATAAGAGCATCAGCTTGTGAAGTTACTCATCTATATAAACCTACGTATAACTTTTCATTAGGATTCTTTGTTCACTAAAGCTATGCATGACTATGTTTGTGTTCAGTCCTTTCACAGTACACAGAAAGAAAATATAAGAAAGAAAATGTAATTTTATAAAGTTTTTAATTATACAAACTTTATAAAATTGTTAGATACTTTGCTCATAATTTTACTTTTCTCTTATGTTGCTCCTAATTTTAAACATACACTCCACCCATTCATGCTAAATGCAAACAAATATGCTGGATTCTCATTCTATACTTCGTAGTATGACAGGATATAAAATTAAACAAAGAGCCAATATAAAAACATGATAATGTGGTGGGATGATAGAGAAACTGTAATTATCTCATGCACATTTTACCTTCTCAAACACATTATTAATTTTTTTGGACTTATGCTCATATGTTCTAGCTACACTTAATTTTTTTGGCATCTTTACCAGTAAGGGATGATTCTAAGGAATTGTGCAGTCAACTAATAAATTTTCTACTAACTGACTTTTACCCAGAATGTGGGAGAATATTCTTACAAAATATTTGTATTCAATATATGTAGCAAAATCTATGGTATTTTGGTCAAGGTTTTTGCTACCCCTTCACATGGATTGAACATAGTATTGCAACATTTCCATGTAGAAATTGGAATAGAAATTAAAACTGAATGTATTTCTCTTATGCTCCCAGTCTTCCAAAGCAAAAGAGGAATGCCTTTGAGTAAGGGCTCTGCATTCAAGATTAAGAAGTAGTACTCTCATGAAGCCTTGTTCCATGCAGGTTGTTGTCTCAGAGTAAAGTAAATAGGAGCTTTGGTGATTGAGTTCTATAAAGATGCTGGAGCTCCCAGCAGTGTTTGTAAGCCAAGAAACCAAAAAGTTAGCTGTTGGAGAATGACCAAAGCCCTGTCCCTTTGCGTGGATGTGTGATATCAACACATGTACAAAAGGACAAAATTTTGATTGTGCTGCTGTGATGGCCAACTTAATTTTGGGGGGGACCTTCCAAATACCTTTTTTAGAAACTTAATAATGGAGTGTTCCAATAATGGAGATTTCTTTAATTCATTTAAGAACTGATGAATAAATTAGGTGCATAGTAAGAACAATGATTGTACATGCTAATTAAGCACCCTTACTTCTTCCATCAAGATATCATCTATAGGACTGAATCCCATTCCCATCATCATCTAGAATGCCTGAGGCCCACAGGCCCATAGCTGTTCTATCTCTTGTAGATAATATAGTTGACTACAAGTTATTTTCTAGGAAAATTTCTGCAAAGAGGTAAGTTAAAAACTATGTTACTAAATTTTTTTAGAATTATTTTAGATAAAAGAAAGGGGAACAATTCTATTTGTGGAACAGGCTTTGGTGTTCTACTTGTGATATATTTTGCCAACTAAGCAATACCGCATATTTACAACTCAGTTTTATGTCTTAGTAATTTTATAACCTATAATCAAACTCCCCCCAAAAAAACAAGCAACTTACTTTAAAAACTGTCCAAAATCTTCACAAATACTTTCACATCCAGGCCATTTGCAAACTCCATGGCCATAGAGAGTATGAGAGGCTCCAGCCTCCTCATGTGATGAGCTGCAGTAAAATAATATGACATAAGATTCATCTCAAAAGCATAGCACTTGAATTTGAAAGGTTATGATAAGAGTCAAAAGGACCAAAACAGTAAAGCCTATGGTAATCACAAAAATCTAATTGTCCTACTGAAGTTTCATTTGCAAGTTCAAATCAGCTCAGAGAAGGAAAAAATCAGAAATGTTAATGAAAAATGAAAAGAAATACTGTATTGCATGGTATGCTCAGTTTTACTCTTGATTTCAAATTAACAATTTCATTATTAATAAAATGCATTATTAATAATAAAGACTTGATCCTTTTTGATAAAATGCACTATATTTTCAGTCTTTTGCTTCCGAGTTGAGACAAAATATTCTGAATTTATCCAATCCTTAGAATGAACTGTACTGATTCAAGCTGGTCTGAGTAACAATTGTCCTCTTTTAAGTTTATTTGCTTCTTCTCAGCCTAGGTTCAGCCATGCTTCTGCTGATCCTGTTTAAGATGGATGGGAAAGCATAGATAGGGTGAGAGGACCAGGACTGTTGCTGTAACCAACTGACAAATTACTGGAATTGCAGCCACAGATGGAAAATATCTGGCTGTCTCTCATAGGAAATTCCCCATCCCATTTAGGAGCCTTTTAGGGTGCTTTTATTTTTATTTTAAAGTAATAAAATGATATATAAGGGGGGAAGACAAATTTCCCTATCCTTTTTTTATTTTCAACTCATACCTCTTAAAAAATAAAAATATGTTTTTCCTTCCCCTTCCAAATATAGCCAGTTTGTTTATATGCAGAAAATTTGTATTTCCAATTAGATATTTTGTGTGTGTGTGTGATTTTGCTTACTCAGTTGAACATCTGTATACTACTAAAACTCTTATATGTAACCTTCAGTTGGTGAAATTGGAAAACACAGGGCAACGATTATTGAACCAAGCTAACTCAAATGCGCTAACCTACAGAATATGAGGATACAAGACTTCTCTGGGAATTAAATTTGGGAAAGCTGCTTCAGCACCACTGCGATTTCTGACTACACTTCCCAGAAACCTGTACGTTGCATGGTGCAAGGAAAATGGGAGGGCCACACCTCTGCTCTCTTTCCCACCTTCCTCTGGTTCATGCACCAATTGGCTGGAAGCAAACCTGACCATGGACTTGTGATTGGCTGCTTTGGAACCAAGGCTGAAGTTTAAAATATCTTAACAGTGGTGGATAGCAAGGGAAAGGCTCAGATGCCTGTTGGTGAGCTACAGGTGGCTGGGAACACCAATGGTTGACTTCTTTTTCTCCCTGGAGGGAAGGGGTCTTGGGGTCATGCTGGGATGGGGAGCAGAGGTGCAATTTTCCTCATGGTTCACAACTCCATTTATTCTTCCTCTCCACACTGCAAATGCCAGGCACTTTTGTGGGTCCGCTGAGGAAGAGGAGTAATTTCTAACGCTACCTAACGTTACCACAAGTAAAGTCAATGAGGAGCTGGTAGGAAGTTGAAAATCACTTACACCCACTGCATTTTTGTCTACCTGTGGTCACTGTTTCTCTAACTAGATAAGGAAATATCTCTGAAAGGATGACCCATTGGGGCACAGATTGAATAGTATATATTAACAGAGCTCCACTACTTTAAATCAAAGTTTCTTTTGCAGTTTTGTTACTGTTACATCCCCACCCCCATTTCCCAGATTATGGATGTCCTCCTTTTAAAAACCTAGATCTCAAAGGCCTGGAATGGCAGAGGAGCTACTAAGGAATGAAAGGAAAAGTAAGGCAAAATACGACAGCAAAACATGAGGATAATAACTACACAAAAGTTACTTTATTTAAGGTTGACCACTATTCCTGTGGTAGTAGCAATGCCACCAGCTGGCACTGTGAGGCTGAAAGAGGGCCCAGTGTTGAAGGAAGGATTCATAATACTCTGGAAATATCTGGAAATTATTGATATATATATATATATATATATATATATATATATATATATATATATATATATATATATATATATATATATATATACCATATTGATGGTCAGAAGGAACAGAAGCTTTTCCCTCCTGAGTTCTAAGTTGGTGGCACTGGTGTCCCAGAACACCAGCTGATGACCACAACCATTAAAGAAACCATTAAAGAAATATTAAATGTTTCTCTGAGGGTTCTGTAAGTTAGGGTGGCTATCAAGACACTATAAATATTTCAGTTTAACATAGTGGATGCTCAAGTACATACGTAGCTGTCATACAGATGCTGCTACAAAGAGCAGTAATAGGGATATTGTGCTGCTGAAGCCGCAAAAAAGGAAAATATTTGAAGGCATTAAACCTGATTCAACTATTGTTAAACGATGGCTTTGTATGATTACCCCTTTGATACAGTGGATAATGAAACTTTAAAGCAACTCTAGTTGCTTCTCCTTGACTAGGATCTTCTTGCACATTAGTAGCATTCTCTATATCACCAAAGTACTGAGGAAATTTTGATCTAGTGCAAATAGTACGTTCTGGCACATGCAAGAATTCATATCAGACATTTAGTTTAAGTTGAAGTAGAAGCTACATATCATCTCAAATAGAATACAAGGTAAGTGAGGCCATGGCAATCAGGTTTGAGAGCTGGCTATGAGGACAGTTACATTTCAACTATAGCTTCATGATCATAAAATTCATAGCTAAACATGCATGAGTTGTTCTTGCAGGTTTTTCTCATAGTACTTAGAGAACACTTGAACAAATGGGGTCTAATTTACAAAAGCACAGTCTAATTTGCAAAAGCATTCATCCATCATCTCTTTCCCCACTCTCCAATCCAAATCCTGTGGTATGGTTTCTTCCATGTCTAGTCCAATCATTTGATTGTGGCAATAAATAAATAAAGCTGACCATGGTTAATGACCTGGTTGGATTAGATAGTATTTAGGAGCCTAGAGCCCCTCTTTGAGGGAAATGGGCAGTTTAGAAATGTGAAATATCAATAAACAAGTGTGTGTGTGTGTGTGTGTGTGTGTGTGTGTGTGTGTGTACTTGTGCTAGGCAGAAGAATACTCATGGGTACATAGCTGCCTGTCTGATAGACAAGTCACTACTTTTACAACATTCCTCTTTACCCTGGGATTCATATCTTTCTAGTAACTGCAGATAAAAGAAGACAAATGTGTCCAATATACTTTGTATATATTATTGTACTTCATATAAGGATGCTGCTATAGCTACTGCAGGTTGTAAGTTATATATGTGACTGCTTCTGTGCCATTTTAACTAATACATTAAGATGTGAAGTGTAAATGATCTAATTTTCATATTGATGCTGAGCTTCAGGATGCACTTAAAACTGACTGTCCACAGGTATTACTGTAAGTAGTTTGAATTCAAATGGACATATGATTCCATTTAATTAACTTTATTAAACATAGTGTGGCACTATTATATTTGCTATTTTTTTGCAAACTTCATAAATGTTGTAAGCTATCCAGTTCGACAGTGAGATCGGTGGCATATAAATTTACTAAATAAATAAAATAAAAGAATAAATAAATAGATAAATATCACTGAGGTAAATCCTAGATATATCCTGCTATCAGAATTACAATATAATAATATAATATAATATAATATAATATAATATAATATAATATAATATAATATAATATAATATAATATAATATAATATAATATAATATAATATAATATAATATAATATAATATAATATAATATAATATAATATATTTATAGTCTTGCTACAACGCTTATATGTTTCAGAAATGATGTTATGTACAAACAATAGAATATAAGTACCAGATATGTATGCATGGAAGCAAAGAGAAAATGATACATTCAGATAAACAAATCTTGACAGTATATTATGCAATACCTCAAAAACCTTTTAAACTGCCATGGGTCTCTGTAGGCATTATTCTTGGTTGCCTTGTGAATATTGCTTATAAATATTATGGTCTTCAGTCCAGGTAATATTAGTTATGACTAATGTTGCAATGTTTGCTACAACAACTTTGAAGTTAATGAATAAACAGACTTATTCACCAATGTGCTAAAATCTATGTGCTCACCAATGTGCTAAAAAGCTTAGGTTCCCCTGTTAGTTGACTAATTACAAAAGACTGGAATTAGTGGCTTGGATCTAGAATCTCAATCCCCAAATGGTGTATTTGGATAGAATAAGATCCTGTGTGTCCAGTCCAATGTGCACAAGCAATTAACAATTTTGATCAGAATCACCAATAGCACACTACTGGTACCACTTCATAAATCTGTATGATGTCCTTTAGTTTCAGTGTGGCTTATGACCCTTAAACAAGATCACTTAAATAAAATAAGTCCAGTTTTATGTAGCGGCTTGAAGAGGTGGAGATCAGGCTTTAAATTTAATATGGCCGAATGAATTTGGTCCTTTCACAATCTCTTACTTTAACCCTCTAAGGATAAAGAGAGTAGAAATTCATGTATGCTGAATTATGCTCTTGGAAAAAGAATGGAGTAGAAATATAATTTTTAAAATTACATTGCATGATTGGCTTATTTAGAGAATCCCTCTTCCAGGGTCATCCTTGTGTGCTATAAGTCAGGAAAAAAAACATATCCAAAGAACAGTAACAAATCCCATAAATCAGACAGGGAAAGTATGATAGTTCTCTTCATTGGTAAAAATGGATTAAAATAGTCAATTTTTAAAACTAAATCAAAATGACGAGTTTCAAAGCAACAGCTTGCTCAATTTTAAGTTAATTGGGTGAGCCATACTGATGAATATTTATACCAGATGAAAAAGCAGATGAGTTCTCTTATTACCTGTCTCGTCTTGCATTTAAAACTGATGACTGTCCATTCACTATGGACTGATGAATTATTGGTGGCGATGCTTTGGAAGTGGTAGAGGAGGTAGTAGAAGAAGAATTGTTAGTAGTGAGGTCTAGCCCACCATGCTTAATGCCATTGTCTTCCATACTGTGAACTCCAGTAACTTCTTTCCATAACTGCTGAATCTCAGCAGGACTTAAGCCAGCTATAAAATGAAAGAGAGCTCCAATAATATAGGAAAGGGAGAGGTTCATATAATGAGCTCAGTATTGTTAATGGATTAATGCTAACAATAAAGATGATATAGTTTCCCAATATATTAACATGTAGTAAAATACAATTTCATTTTGCTAAATTTCAATTAAAGCCAATTAAAAGTCACCAACCTACATAATATAATCTCTATTGAAAACTTTGTTCAAGGATCAATAGGAGGAAGCTACAACCAACAACAGCAACTACTATTTGAAAAACAGGTATTAAAACAAATATTTAGATGAGATTTTACATAGCCTTTGGAATATTTTCTTACTTCTGAAGCATGGCTAAATGTATATGTATGCAAAAATCACAACTTTCTTTCCAAAACTTAAATGATAAACTAAAAATTAAAAAGTGGCTTTAATACAAATGCTAGTATCCACAAGCTCATTTCAGAAAAAAATTAAATACAAGGAAAGAAATTAAAGATTTTCAAAAGATTAAGGGCAGGATTTCAGCTAATATGTTATTTTTGTCTCATGAATTAAATTTTTATTTAATTTTAAACTTCAATTAAAAATAATTTCTAAAAGGAAATTGTTTTAATAGAAGAACAATATTTTAATGGTTACTGCTCCAAGTGTGCCACTTCAGCAGAGAAGAAATGAGAGAAATGAATAGCAGAGTTTCACGAATTAGCACAACAAGACAACCAGCATTACTTTGACCAAATTTACTTAACACATTTCTGATCATTTTGGTTTTGTTTTGTTTTTTGCTGAAATATACATTCTATCTTTTCTTTTACTATTTACAATGTTTTCAAGAATGCAGTATTTCATTTCAGTTATTCAAATGGACATCATTAATTTTATAAGCAAGACTAACATTTTATAAGCAATTGCATGTCAATAATGTTAAATAAATTGAATATTAATTTTAGAAAAAAGAAACATTTCAGTGCAGGCTTGCCTATCTTCTATCAGAAATTTGTTCCATAGAATGGAGATTCTACCTGCATCTGCAGATAAGGCAATGAAGACTGACAAAATTAGCATCACAGTATAACAATGCAAAATCTAGCATTTATGTATTTTGGTATAATGCCACAACACAAGTATAAAAGGACGGAGCTTTCATCGTGAAGTCAAAATTCAGTTTTCATAATTGGCCTTCAATATGATTAAGAACAGATGTCTTTGGTCACTATGAAGTATTCTAGCTCCTCCCATACCTCTATAGCCAATATAGCAGAATAGCTTAATCAGAGTGAAAAAGTGTTGAGGCTATAACAAAGAAGATAACCCCTTAAATATTATTGATTAGAGCTTTTTAGGACCCCCTCTTCCTGAACAATGATTATTGGCTAATAAGGTCATAGTTGTCAGCGTACCACCAATAAATGTGAACTTAAGAAGCTAAGTAAATTGTGTACTGGATTGAAATATGTAATAACAATAGCACTTAGACTTATATACCCCTTCACAGTGCTTTTACAGCCTAACTAAGCTAAGCATTTTACAGAGTTGGCATATTGCACCCAACAATCTGGGTCCTCATTTTACCAACCTCGGAAGGATGGAAGGCTGAATCAACCTTGAGCCTGGTGAGATTGGATATGCCAAATTGCAGTCAGCAGAAATAGTCTGCAGTACTGCACTCTAACCACTGCGCCATTGCGGCTCATAATCACACTTAGTTGGAACTATACAAGAGAAGTTAATAATAGTCTAATATTGAGGATATTAATGAATAACTATTGTGACAAGGCTATTGTATCTGGGAAAAATTTTAGCTCTCATACCAACTGATTTAATACAAATGTTCTTTGCTTTCTGAAGATAAATCAACAAGCACTCTCTACTAAATACTAATTTAATCAATTCCTATACTGAAACAAAGGGATGTCAGTTTTACCAGGTTTCACATTTATCTTATTTGCTTACTGATGCACTGAAGTAACCCATTTCAGTTGTGGATTATTTGACTCAGAGAAGTAGAACTGCCATTCACTAGTGTATTGATAATATCTCATTCTAATCCCCAACAGCCATTCCCAGAAGTTTCATATAGACAATAAAGAGCATTTGGAACAAACTTCTTGGCAACTCCTCATAGATGCAATCTTTCAATACCAACTCTTCAACCTTGAAAATAGAAATGTAACAAGTGCAACAAATTCTAGAGAAATTGATCCAAACAACCTTTTTCTTTATTAAAAACTGCTGACAAATGAAATAGCAAGACTATTCCCCTAAAAGGGAATAGTGGCTCAGTGGCTAAAACACTGAGCTTGTCGATTGAAAGGTCGGCAGTTCAGCGGTTTGAATCCCTAGTGCCGCATAACGGGGTGAGCTCCCATTACTTGTCCTAGCTTCTGCCAACCTAGCAGTTTGAAAGCACATTAAAAAAAAGGCAAGTAGAAAAATAGGGACCACCTTTGGTGGGAAAGTAACAGCGTTCCATGCGGCTTTGATGTTTAGTATGCCGGCCACATGACCATGGAGACGTCTTCCGACAACGCTGGCTCTTCGGCTTTGAAACGGAGATGAGCACTGCCTCCTAGAGTCGGGAACGACTAGCACATAGGTGTGAGGGGAACCGTTACCTTTACCTATTCCCCTACCCCTAGACCTCCTTTTCCTAAAAGTCCTCCATTACACTGAACAAGAATATTTTCTCTTTCAAAATCAGATTTGATCCCAAATTAGAAAGGATAAAGATGACCAACATCCACCAAAAACACTGGCAGTTATGCTACCACAATGCCAAAGGAAACAGAAGATGACATTTTTAAAGTCTACAACTGTATACCAAGTAAGACTAGGATGTAACTGACTGATCAGAGTGTATGGATTAGGCACCATCTGAATCAGCATAACTATAATCTGATTGATGGCCCTTAAATCCTGACAGAAAGGATAAGAGCAATCGGGTTTTTTGACAGGTCATATTGGTGTATTGTAAGCCCTAATGATCTCCTTAATGAGCCCATAAGTAAGGAAGTTTTCAATAATAGATTTCAAGTCCTGCAAAGCTTCAACATTAATAGGGGTGATGGTGCACAGAAAGAGACTGTGCATCGCAAAAGAGGTATTTCAACAGGAGATGCATTATTAGCCAATCCAGCAGACAGTTGAGAACTGAGCGGGATGCCCCAGTGTCAATAAAAAATGACCCAGATCTCCCTCTGACTTGGATTTTTACTAGGGATGCAGATGGAGGCATTTGTGAAAGGGCTGGGAGACAAAAGTCTCCCTGACTATGTTCCCCTAATATCTCTGACAAAAGATGGGGTGGGGAGCAGACTAGGTATACAAAGGGCATTGCCTGCTCCAGTAGGTAAATTTCTTAGACATCCTGCATTGGCTGGGCGGCAGGGAAAATGATTGTGGTTGATTATTTTGAGTAGCCTCAAAGCTAGAAACCTGGAGATCATTACCTTTTTCCTGACAAGACATCCTCACCCATCTTTTCCATGATAACCCCAATGTGTGCTTGCATGTAATTCTCTCAAAAGGATCCATAACTCATGTACTGAGAGAAGGTTTTTTTTAACCATCTTTCTCTCACCTAGTCCCCTGGTAAACAGCACCTCTGTGCCTATTTTGAGTAGTATATGATGGATATGGTGGAGAAAATTGAGAGAGGATAAGTAGGCACACATACCAAGGAGAAAGGGGGCCTGAGGCAGCAGATTTGGTGGTATAATTGGTAAGACTATTTCCTCAACTGTATTTACTGTCATCCTTACTGTGGACCCTTACATGTGTAACAGCTACTTTGTAGATATCCATCTTTGCATGGATGTTTATTGCCCCATATTTAATGGGATTTCCTTGCACAGTTAATAACCCATCCTCTTTCCATAAGGTGCCAAGGACAAATACCACTCCAAAAGCAAATTTGCTTTCAGTATAAATATTGCACCTTCCGCCAACTCCAAAGCTTAGTCAAGGTGATAAGTTCAGCTTTCTGAGCTGAAGCTCCAATTGGGAGAGCCAGCTTATTGTTCTCCCTGACATATAAAGCTGCTGCCATCTGTATACAGATTCTTGTCTGCATCCTCAAGGTCAATCAAAACTGGGTGCCCAGAAAACACCTCAGAAATAGTTTGAACACAATCATGTGCAATATCTTGTTCCAGTTGGAGAAGAAAGGTGGCAGAGTTAAATTGGGTGCTCTGTTTAACAAATGTGAGGATTATCTAGAAGAGCAATTTGATATTTTTCCAAGTGACTTGCCATTAGCCAATGATTCCCTTTAATTCAAGCAACTCTGCTATGGAATGGGAGTTTTCAATAATGATGGTGGCGCAAAAGGTTAATTGTTCAGCAGTATTTCAACATTTAGACCAATCATCAGAATTATTAGAATCAATACAAATATAATCCCCCCTTCATACTTTAAGCACTACGCAGAAGAATGATTGAACGGTAGGCTTAGCAGTGACATCATTTGAGCATTGTTTCTTAGGGCAATGCTCTGACATGGAGAGGGGCAAACAATATATGCAACAACAAAAGAAAAGTATTAGAAAGGTGATAAAGAGCAAAAGCAGAAAAAAATTCTTCAAACCAGGAGTGAACTCTTTCTTGGAATGCATAAATAAGTGTTTTTTTTTAAATCTGCGGGCCCAGGAAGAGCAATTCTAGGAAGAGAGAAGGTTTTAGTCTCTTTTGCTTGGGAGAAATCAAGTAATTTATCTTGATTTTCTGAAGCTCAGTTTCAGAAGCTGGAAATTTGATTCATATCCTAGTAACTAATTTAATAATTCTATATCTAGAGAAGCCACACATTTTAAACACCAGAACCATATTAAACTTCTATTTTTAAAAATGATAATTGAATATTTATATAAGAATCTTCACATGAGTTCAAATTCCTGCTTGTGCATTTATACTATAAGAAAAAAAATTACTGAAATCATAATATGACTCTTCATTGAATTCTCTGTAACACCCACAATCTAAATATTTCTCATTCTTGGAAGTTTCAAGCTTAGTTATTAAAACTGAGATAAAATATTTAACTTAAAGCTAGACATGAGTGGAGGATCAACCTTTCTTCATTCTTGAATTACTGAACTGAGGAAAACCCTACCTGGAATATAAAATATGTAGTGGATTTGTTATCTATCTTTTAAATTGGTATGTTTTGATTTCACCTTGAAGAGTGAGTTGCTAGTAATAGGGATGAAATCATTCAGTGGCTATCCATTCCAATTTCTCAGTTAGAGAATGTACTGTAAACATGTACTGTATATTTTCCTGTGCCTTATAATAACAACAGGTGTGTACTTGCAATTTCCATTACTTTAAACTACATTTAGTTTGGAGCAATGCAACTAGTTCATTTTGGGCTTTTTTTTTACTTTTTGTTCTTTAAAAGATACATAAATGTAAGTCAATAATAAAACCCTTTCCCACTGAATTGTATATCTTTTAATCTGGACCAAAAATGTACTAATTCTGCCCTACTTATACTTGGAAGGATTTGATCTCATTATAAATTTGAAGAACATATGGATAAATTCATATGACTTTCACCTGCATTGACTTTATTGCAAAGTGATGAAATTTTGTGATTAATTAAAATTATTCAATTAATCAAGATTATCAGAATTTTTAACATTTGCAGAAATCTCATTTAATAACACTGAAGTTCTGAACCATACCTGACTCTAAGCTTCATCTTAAATGTACATTACATTTACGCCCTTTAGGACAAAGATGTATGACATGCACACACCTCTCAAAAAACTGTCCTCTCTATTGAATTGTAATTTTTCATGGGAGAATTATGGAATTTGTGGTGTGTAATAAGTTGCTGTTGTTTCTCCAAGGATATGCATGTCTGCTGAGTTATAGTCATTTTTAATTCTTATATTGTCAAACAACAAGAATGATTTATTCATTCATTCTGTAGTTGATTCCAATCTAATCTGGCAAACATTCTGAGATGAAAATTATATCAAAAGTAGGATATACTTGTTATTGGAAAGACTACATCTGTATCATCTCCATACAGAAAAGTGCAGTTGTGAAGGAGAAACACTATATTAGCCATAACTCCATAGTAAAGAACAAAAGTATTTTACAACCAGAAGATGTAGCACTCTCCTTTCATAAATGTAAATTGTTTATGGTAAAAAAAATTATGTCAAAAGTGGCAATGCAAAAGGAATCTGTATGTAGTGTATTCAGTTAAAAAAACTGAATATACTACATATGCCAAAACAGTTCTCAGAGAACTTGCTTATTCCCATCAGTTTCCATCCTATACCCCTAAGCTGTGACATCTACTAAAAAAATTGAAATCATGGAAAATTATTAATTAAATTATTTTCAATTATGAAAATAACAGAAAACATGCTAAAGAAGTATTAAAATTCTGCTTTTGCAGTTTATTTTAAAGCATCAATGATATTGGTTGAATTGAGTAATACTTATAACTCGATGATATTAATATGTGCTATGTTTGGATAGATTCACACATCCTTGGCCTAAAATATCTAAACAAAAACAACGTATTATAGAAAAAATAGAATATAAAGGTAAAGAGAGATATCAACAGGATATAATTAAGAAAGCTTTCTTAGAATATTATACAAATTTATATGCTAAAGATAAAATATTGAATATGGATATTGATAATTATTTGAAAGATTATAAGGTCAAAAGTGTAACTCTAGAACAAAGGGAAGAACTGAATCGGCCTATAACTTCTGAAGAAATTATTTTGGTAATTAAACAATTAAAAATGGGGAAAACTCCTGGTACAGATGGCCTTACAGTAAGTTATTATAGGAATTTACAGGATGAGATGTTAGGTCCACTTAAGGAATTATTTAATCAGATACAATTAGGAGGGGGAATTCCCCCTTCATGGAGAACTTCTTTTATCTCATTGATACCAAAAGAGGAACAGGATTGTTCTAAACCTGGGAATTATAGGCCAATTTCACTTTTAAATAATGATTATAAGATTTTTGTTAAAATAATAGCAAATAGATTAATGTTAGTTTTACAACGAAGAATTTATACTGATCAATCTGGATTTATAAAAGGGAGACAGATGAGGAATAATGTTAGGCAGATTGTTAACTTATTGGAATATTTAGAAAAGAAAAATTTTATTCCAGCAGCATTTATCTTTTTGGATGCAGAGAAAGCTTTTGATCGATTGCATTGGGATTTTTTATTTAAACTAACAGAAAAAATGCAATTTGGAGATGGTTTTGTAAGAATAATTAGGGCAATTTATGGAGAGCAAACAGCCCAGATAATAATTAATGGTAGCTTAACAAAAGCTTTTAAGATTGTGAAAGGAACAAGACAGGGATGTCCTTTATCACCATTACTGTTTATTTTAACTCTGGAGCCATTATTGGATAAAATACGAGAATCAAAGGAGACAGAGGGAATTAAAGTTAGACAACATGAATATAAACTGAGAGCTTTTGCAGATGACTTGGTGATTACTTTAACAAATCCTATAAATTCAAGTATATCTCTGTTGGAAATAATTGATTGATATGGAAAGGTTTCAGGGTTTAAGGTAAATCAGAATGAAACAAAAGTGATAATAAAAAATATGACCAGACAACAGAAAGAAAAATTAGAGGAAATAACAGGATTTGAGATTGTAAAAAAGGTTAAATATTTAGGGGTTTATATTACACCATCAAATGTCAAATTGTATAAGAATAATTATGAGGTGTTATGGCAAAAAGTTCAGAAGGCTCTGATGGTTTGGAAAAAATTGCAGTTATCGTTGTTGGGGAGAATAGCTGCTATTAAAATGAACGTTTTACCTAGATTTTTATTCCTCTTTCAGATGATACCAATAATTAAGAAAGATAAAAATTTGGAGGAATGGCAGACTGGAATTAATACATTTATATGGGAAGGTAAAAAAGCCAGGGTTAAAATGAAAATAATTCAAGACTCACGGGAAAGGGGAGGTTTAAAAATGCCTAATTTTAAATTATACTATGAAGCAGCTGTTCTCTCTGCAATAAGTGATTGGTTTAATCTAACAGAGGAGAGAATTTTGAATATAGAAGGTTATGATTTATTATATGGATGGCATGCATATTTAATTTATGATAAAAAAGTGGATAAGGCTTTTAAAAATCATGTGTTAAGAATTGCTCTCTTGCGTGTCTGGAAGAAATATTTTTATAAATTAAATTATAAGGTTCCTATGTGGGCAAGTCCTAGACATACAATAGAGAATATAAATTTAGAACAGAATCAGGAAATGATTACATATAAAGATCTTTTATATACTGAAAGCGGTAGCTTGCAATTAAAATCCTTGCATGTATTAAAAGAAGAAGGGAAAAATTATACTTGGTTTCAATACGGGCAACTACATGCTACATGGAATGAAGATCAGAAAATTGGTATAGTCCAGAATGAGGAAAATTTGATAAAGCAAATTAGAAATCAATCTCAGGAGCATATAAAGAGATTGTATAATGTCGTACTTGAAATAGATTCTGAAAGGGATTTGGTAAAGGACTGTATGATAAAGTGGACACAAAATTTTCAGGAGCCAATATTATTGGAAACTTGGGAAAAAAATTGGGTTCGAAATGTTAAATTTACGCAGGCACAGAATTTAAGGGAAAATTTTTATAAAATGTTTTATAGATGGCATTTAGATCCTAAGAAACTATCGTATATATATCCAGATATGCAAGCAAAATGTGATGATGCTACATATTTTCATATTTGGTGGACTTGTAAGAATATTAAGGCTTTTTGGATAAGAATTTGGTGGATTCTACAAAATGTTCTGAAAAAGAAGATAAAGTTCCTGCCGCAATTTTTTCTGCTGGGAATTATCACGGTGTACAGTAATTGAGACTAAACTGATTTTAAATCTAATAACAGCGGCAAGATTACTGATAGGACAGTATTGGAAGAAATAAGAAGTACCCACAATAGAAGAATGGATATTGAAAGTTGCTGATTTGGCTGAGATGGCAAAAATCTCAGCCTTTTTGAAAGATAATACACAAGAAAGATACTTAAATGAATGGAAAAAATGGATTGACTATATCCAAAACAGATATCAGACTAAGAGTTATCAGACTGCCTTTGAATGATTAGGATGTATTATTTCTGATTGTTTGGGGGGGTTAGGAATTGATGAGAATTGTAGGAGTATAATTGAGTTAGAAGGGAAATTTTTTTTAGCATATGTTTGTTTTATCTTTAACTACACCTTGTGTTTGTTCCGGGAAGTCGGGGGGGGAGGGGAGGGTTTGTGAAGGGAGGGGAGGGGAGGGGAAGGAAAGCTTTGTAAAACTTTTTCAATTAAAAAAAAATGATATTGGTTGAACTGAGTAATACTTGTAACTCGATGATATTAACATGTGCTATGTTTGGATAGATTCACACATCCTTGGCCTAAAATATCTAAGCAATGGCACTGTCACCATTAATATAATATATCAAAATGTTTTGGCAATTTCACCTTAATTTTGGGTATTCCCTCCCACCCCCTTTGTTTTTAATTAAATGGAACACAAATGGAACACAAATTGCAATAGTTTTCAGCTGGTAAAGATGTAATATTCCCAAGCAGCATTCTTCTATAAAAGCTACACATTTGAAAATACCAAACACTGCTCATACGAACAGCCTCCTGAATAAAATAAATTTATTTGAAATATTTGAATAATCAAAGTAAGTAAAGATCTGAAATACCAAGTTGGAGATTACAATGAAGCTACAATCAGAAGAAGCTGTGATCTAGAAATCAGTCATATCATACCTTGTGGCAATGACTGGACAGGAAGAGCGGGCTGGCCAGGAGGAATGGAAATGAGTCCCTGACGCTGAAGATTCAGCAGATGTTGTTGCTGTTGAAGTTGTTGCATTTGGAGGAGCTGCTGCTGGAAGACAAGCTGCTGGGCTGCCAGCTGCTGCTGCTGCTGCTGTTGCTGCTGCAAAACAGAAGAACAAATGCAATGGAGAAATGAAAAGGGCAAGATTCAGTCAACAGCTCTGGTTTATTTCAGTGATTAAATAGCAATAGCTATTGCGTTGTAGAAACAGGTCTTGTTTCTTAAAAAAGAAAACTTGCTTTATAAATAATCCGATTTTAGTGGGAAAGATGATCTGCTTTTAGGATTCTTTTTTTAGCAAAGAGTCAGAAGAAAGAAGATAACTACTTTTTCAACTTAAAGAACTTCATGACATCTAAGTACAAATTTATCTTGGCTGAAGGTGTAATTCTTTATCTCAAACTTTAATTCAAAAGCAGTCTTATTTTCTCCAGCTGAGTAACTATGATCTGCAGTGGCCCATAAAGGAAATCTCCAGTGATCTATTAGTAAACTGGGATGTAGCCTTCATTTCACTAGCCTGTTAGAGCCTTTGCTGCACTTGTTGGAATACATTAGGTACCTAGCATTATATTCACGGTAAAGAAGCATCCTATTATAAAGGAAAGTGCTAACTTCCAATTTTGTGAAGCGTTACAAGACAAGCCAGAGTTCTTTAAGCTCAGGAGGATATAAAGATGTAGTCACATTTCATAGAAAGACGAGCTGCTGTGGAAGACCTTTCCTTTTTTTTTAGTTTGGAGGAGAAAAGAAACTTCTGATCCATTCACTGGAAAACAGGCTGCATAATGGAGTAAGTCGTGTGGATTGCTCAGAGCCTCAAGAGAAATAAGGGAGCAATTTCTATTCTGTATTCAATAGCAGTCTGAAATTCTATTTACAAATCCAAACAGAAACAATGCCTTGGAAGGTCAGAAATGGATCGTGCATGTTTGAATAATGTGCCGCTACAAGACAATGTCTAGGATATCTGCTGATCAATTTAACTACTTGAACATGTTTTGTTTGTATTATGTTTATAGCTAATGCAGTCAACTGACAGGTGCAAGATAGGCCTGAGATACTGGCTTGTCAGGTTGATTTATGTGCACATCAAACTGCAACTTTCTACTCACCATTCCAAATGTACAGTAACAGTTCATTAATCAGGGTCTGTGACTTCAAAATCTATGCCCAATTTTTTTATAACTTTCTACTAGCTATTATTATCCAATCCATTTCTGAACTATGGATATCACAAAGAGAAGGTAAGTCCTTTATCAGTTCAAGCTTCCTTACATATATCAGTCAATCAGTACTTTGTTCACCACTGTATGAGCACTGAAAGACAATATGGCAAACTCAGCCTCCATAACTGCAAACAAAAGAAGCCATAGCATTCTACTTCAATTGTTATTGGTTTCACTAAATGTGTTTAAAGACTGACCTTCAGGATGAAAGGGCTAAGAACTATAGCATTCTCATAGAAAGATGTAAATTGAACTATTAAAATCATATCCTTTATTATATAAATCAGTTCTTTAAAGTTTAAAATGCTGAAATATAAAATTACATTTTATTGAATGAAAATTCTGAGTACTCAATTATGCCCAATATAAAAATCATTCTGTATAACCTCCAGTCTGTGTAATCCAGCTATTTATTGGATCATATTTATTCTATCTATCTAGCAATCTGTCTGATCATCTTACCAATTCTATGGGCCATTTCACGAAGTCAGTTTTGTCTTCTTGCAATGTTCCCCAAGGACATTTTTGCACAGAGAATGCCTTGTATGAACCAGAATCTCCATGGATACAGCTGTCACTTCCTGGTGGTGATTTCTGCAATCACAGCACAGAGCATTTTTCCCAACCTCTTCAATTATGGAATCATCCTTAAGAAGCAAAATCTGTATCTACAGATATCTTAGTTCACCCAAGATATTCTCTATATGAATACATCCTAAGGGGGCATTATTTATACATCACATTGTCTGCATGAGCTATCTTGGAATTGTTTCAATACCACTAGCTTCTTATAAAGATGACCTTTAAAAAAATAAACACCAAACAAAATTCAACATAATCAGAATAACTTATTCTTCTCCTCCCCAGCTGTCCTACTTGCAGAAATAATTTATTGATTAGTTATTTAGGCTCTACCTCTTTTGCTTGCTTTCCTGGATGCTGTTGCTGTTGCTGTTGCTGCTGTTGCTGTTGTTGTTGCTGCTGTTGCTGCTGCTGCTGCTGCTGCTGTTGCTGCTGCTGCTGCTGCTGCTGCTGCTGCTGCTGCTGCAAAAGCTGAAGATGTAACTGCTCTTGCTGTTTCTTGTAAAACTCTTGAAGTTGTTGCTGAATAAATCATTTTGACTTCAATAAATAAAGGTAAAGTTTCACATATTATGTATCTCCTAAACTTTTCTAGATTGGCATGCGGCAAAGTAGTCACTGAGCTATACTATAAAATAAAATTAGAATCTGAATATGTAAATCTATATAAACTTCTCTCCCCTCAAAGTCAATTCTGAAATATCCCAGTGCAGATTTCCTTAAAAAGAGCATAAGAAGATATGTGTCCTATATCACAGGCAGCAAAAGCAAACTAATGCCTGCCTGCCTGCCTTCCCTCTCTAAACAGAATATCAACTTCCTCACATGTAATAAAGGTGGAGAGTTCAATGAGCTGCCTGTGCAGGATTAGCAGCATGCCCGAAGAATAGCAAAAAGTTATTTCACTGGAATTTCTATGAAACCACATATCTTGTTAAACATTCTGAAAATAAACATATTATTTTCATCATGATAACTAATTATATTCCTTCTAAGTTCAGTTAAAAATGGTAATAGACATTGTAATGATACGTAACAATATTGTTCTTTGGTTTTCAATCAGAAATATCAGGGATTCTTGACTTTCATTCCAGGTTTACTCCTCTCATTCCAACTTCTATTTCCATTTGATTAAAAAAAGTTAAGTTCCCCTTCCAGTTACCTAAAGTAATCGCTAACATCATATAATTTTAAAGCAACTGTGATCTTAAAGTCTATTTACATTATTTGTTCAACTGATCTCTCAAAAAGTACCTAAGTTCCTGAACACTGGTTTATTTCAAGGTGGTTGTAGGGAAAATAGGAGGAGGAAGATGTATTAGGTATGTTTGTCACCTTGAGATATTTATAAACAATAATAAACGTGGGATAAAAAATTAAAATTCCCACTTCACATTCCACCTGCCATTGTTGTTCCTGAACGAGATGTTAAAGTTGTATTCAAAGTTGAAAAACTGATTCTCTAGGTCCTTAAAAAGTTATAGGCTAAGAGAATTTGTCATAGACTTATATTATTCCTTTTTACAAGAGCAAACACATGACCTCTCACTGGCAAATAGGGCTGACTATATAATAAGCTGGAACTCTGCTAATTATCCAAAGAGGTATCCAACATTACCTGCTGCAACATCACTGCTTGCTGTTGTTGAAGAAGGGCTTGAAGCTGCTGAGGAGACAGAACTTGTTGTTGAAGAATCTGTTGCATTTGCTGAGGGGTGATCACTTGGGGAGTCATCATGGCCACTGACACAGGAACCTACAGAAGAAAGATTGTAGATATATAGTTTTCCTTCTTAACACTTGAGTAGAATATTTAATAAACATTTTGCCATAAGTGCTATTTGCTCCATATAATTTTATGATACAATAACTTCCCCATAGATATATCAGAACTATTATTCTCTTTAACTATTCTTTACTTTGAATGCTAGAAGTGCCACAGATGTCTAGCCTGATACATACTGAAGCTATCTACTCACTCAGTTGTCTAACTGAAAATAACCAAATGTCAACCCTGAAGCTGACTTGACCAAAGCTATCTTGGAGCTTCAGTGTTGCCACACTGGATCTGAAGATAGGGAGGGAGGATTAGAGATAGCTGGGATTTTGTAGCCAAAATAAAATACTTTCTCTTGGGAACCAAGGACATTCTCACACCTGGCCCGAGGAAGGAGGAGTGAGGTCACCAAGCAACCAGACAGCATCTTGATTGGACCATATGACTGACTGTTTGGGGTTGAGGGAAAACTTTTAAATAGGTGAAAACCGCCAATATGATATATCCAATAAAGCTATTCTTTGTTCTATCCCCCCATCTCAGTCCGGGAGGCACGTGAAATGACTCAATTAGCCGGCAATTTAGTCCACGGCAGCTATCAGCTCTGGCAGCAAACCAGCGAGCGTCTGCCAAGGTTTTCTTTTATCTTCCTTGATGCCGGCGTGTCAACCAGGAAGTCAGGAACAAACAGCAATTCAAGCCAAATGCTCAGTCAAATAGTTCAGCTCAAATCTTCTCCAGTCAGTTTGATTTGTCTGTCATGGAGTAGTAGAGCAGCCCCTCCTGCTTTTATACCCTGTGGGGTGTGGCTCCGTGACTCAGCACTTTCTAGGCCTGCTCCACCCCTTCTTCTGTTGTTCTCACCTCTCTTGTCTACAAAACCTGGGATCTAACCAGGAGTGATTGTCCACAGCTGGGTCTGGAAGCATTGCCTGGGTTGGTGGGGGGGATTCAGGAGATAGAGGCCTTGTTACTTCCTCCACCTGGCCTGCCTCTGGCTCCTAGAGCTGAGCCAGAAAGGCCGGCCCTATGGAGGGGAGCCCTGACGGCCCTTCTTCCTCACTCTCTGAGACACTCTCTCTGGCAGGGGGCCAGGCCTGGGGGGGGGGGCTGGAGACACAACATTCTTTGAGGAATCCATCTGCCTCGGAGTTTCGCTTGCTATGGGTCTATTACTTGGAACCTTGACATTAAACCGACTCTCCTAAATCCCAAGCTCCAACTGGAGCCCCTATCTGGGGTCCTGAGTCCTGGCTGCTTACCCGGTCTACGTGGGCAGCAGGAAGACTCAGGGAAGAGAAAATCATAGAGGCCATGGGTGCCTGCGGAGCTTGCAGAGGAGCCCTAGAAAGCATGCCGAGCCCTTTGGAGATTCAGCGGGGGGAGGAAGCCGTGGCAGAGGTTGCAGGCCAGGTGGGCACCTGGCCCAAGGTCCGTACAAAATGGCTGCTCACTCGGGAGCTCTACCAGGTGGAGAAGACATTGGCTGCCGGGCTACACTCCAGGCACCAGTGGGAGAGTGCCCAATCACCTCAACAAGGGAGGTAAGAACAACAATCCTTGAGTGGAAGTCAACGGGCCCTCTGGGCCTCAGTGAAGCTGGGGCTTGGAGGTACCAGACTGAGGTCCGCAACCAAACCCTGAGATTGCTGCCAGAAAAACTAAGCCAGCTGAGCCTCAGCAGCATCAGCTACGCGCATCAACCCAAGCAATTGAGAGTGGTCTTGAACCTGTTGACTTTGATATTTTCCCTGTCAGGGACCAATCTAATTGGGTTGTGACTCCTCCACAGGCCCCATCGGCACTGCCAACCCATGACTGAGTCTCTACAGTTGGCACTGGTCAACTGCCACTACAATCCGTACGACCAGCCTGCTGCCAACACCTTTGGTTCAGCCAAGCCCTGGACTGCAGCAGAGCCCACCTAGACATAGGAGATCAGTTAACCTGCCAAAACAACCTGAACTGCCACCAGCAGGGCAGCTACCACCTGGTTGGGCTTACTACCTGGGGCAAGGCTTGATTCAAGCTCAATGGGTGGCTGCCCCAGCTCCGCCTCCTCCTCCAGCTCGGCCTGCCACCCCACCATGCTTTAGAGCTGCTTTTGATGGGAGCCCGGATAAGCTGGTCTTCTACCTGAAATGGACTCACCTCGATTGCTATGGGGACAACTACACTAACGACCAGGAGATAATCATCACCCTCACCGAGAACCTGGAGGGAGAAGCTGCAGAATGGGTGACCCAACTGCACAATAAAGGTGCTCTTGAGCTAGAGAACATTGATGAATTCCTGCAGGAGCTGAGGAAAAGGTTCAAGAACACGGCCCAGAGCAAAGAAGCAGAGACAGAGATTAAGACAATCAGGCAGAGGGGCCACCCAGCCAAAGAGTATGTCAGAGAGTTTCATAGACTTGCTGGAAAACTACGATACTGATTTGAATGCCTCATAGTTCACTTTTTAAGGAGGGCCTGGACAGGAAGCTACGCAGCGCATGCATCTGCTGGAGCATCCCGGACCACATCCACAACTGGTACCGAATGGCAGTGGCCATGGATATCGAGCTCCACCCGCACCCAAAAGAGGCACCAGAGAAGAAGCCCAAGAGACAGGTCGGCTGGTGATTCATTTCCTGCCAAGTAGAAGAGCAGCCCAGGAAAGCCTCAACGACATCAATCAAATGCTTTCAGTGCAGCCTACAGGGCCATCGAGCATCAGAATGCCTGGCACCAGCCCCTGTCCCCCAAGGAAAGACCCCTGGGTCAGCTAAGCCCAAAAAGCCGCTGCAGAGACCCACAGAAAAGGGAGTTTGTCCATCAGGCCATTGAGGTCTCCTGTCCCCCTGAAAGGGAGGGGGGAACTCCAGCTCAGGAGGTCCTAGCACTAGTGGCAGGTGACAGCGACAATTAAAGGGAGGATGACCCAATAGTAAGTAAAACCATCTATCTGTTTGCTATCAAGTCGAGACTAGTGGTGCCTAAGATGGGAACCCAGGGCAAAGTAGAGGCTGTCATAGACAAGGGATATACCCAGTCTTCCCCTCTGTCAGAAGCTAGGACAAGACCCTTAGCCAGCCTCATACACTTTGAACAAGTCGATGGGTCATTAATCAGGGCAGCCCCTGTAACCCTGGTCACCGAAGCCATATGGTTAGAGATGGGTCACCACTGGGAGCTCATCCAGTTCATGGTGGCACCAAAAATGCCTGAAACAGTCATCTTGGGCTTGCATGGCTGGACAAATGGGGTCCAACCATCTCATGGGAAGACAGCTACCAGAATATAAAGCTGGGACTCGGTCCTCTTCCGTCTCCTGGCCCTGCGGGGCAGGGGGAGGATCAGTCAGGCATCTAGAGGGCAAAAAAGTAGCTGCTACCACAGAGCTGCAGCCGGGAACCCCGAGGTTCTCAGAGAGTACCGTGACTTGGCTGAAGTGTTTAGTGAAGAGGAATGCAATGCCCTACTGCCTCACCGCCCCACAGACTGTGCCATAGAATTCGTGCCAGGGGCCAAACTGCCCAAGCCAAAGATGTTCTCCATGACCCAAAGAGAAATGACAGAATTAAGGGATTACATCGACACTAACTTGGCCTGAGGATTCATACAACTGCTAAATCCAGAGTAGCTGCCGCAGTTCTCCTCAAAAGAAAGATGGGTCAATGAGATTCCATCTGTACGGTAAGTGGGAGAGGCAGATATGGCGGAGGCAAGGGGTCGCATCGTCCTCTGGGAGCACGTGCTCGATGTTTAAAGGCGATCACGTGCTCCGGCCCCTCAGTCCTTACCCGTTCCCCGGATGGCCAAGATCCTCAGAGCTTGGGTCTTCGGCTGATGCTGTGCAATGCCCGGTCCGTGGTAAATAAGGCTCCCTTGATTTACGATCTTATACAGAGGGAGTCCGCGGACATTACGGGCATTACGGAGACCTGGTTGGGCACAGAGGGGGGTGTTCCCCTGGTTGAACTGTGCCCTCCAGGTTTCTGTGCATTTCATCAGCCGAGGGCCCAAGGTAGGGGTGGGGGGGGTGGCGGGGGTGGCGGTTGTGATTAGAGAAAGTCTAGAGCCGAGGGAGTCCACTGTGCCTCAGATAGCTGGTTGTGAATCCCTCCTTGTGAAGTGGGGCCATAGGAATCAGATGGGTCTGTTGATCGCGTACCTGGCTCCTTGCTGCGTGACTACAGCCCTGCCTGAGCTGCTGGAGGTGCTTGCCGGGGTGGCAGTTGAGACTCCCAGACTTTTGGTCATGGGGGACTTCAACTTGCCATCGGCCGGCTTGTCATCAATGGTAGCTCAGGAGTTCCTGGCTTCCATGACGGCCATGGACCTGATTCAAGTAACTGATGGCCCCACACACACGGGGGGAGGCACACTAGATCTGATTTTTATCTCTGGACAGTGGATTAATGATCTGGTATTAGGAGATTTAATGACGGAACCGGTGTCATGGTCGGATCATTTTCTCCTTCGCCTGGACTTTCAGACCGCCGCTCACCTCTGCAGGAGGCGGAGCCAATCGTTGGTTCCGTCCCAGGCGCCTGATGGACCCTGAGAGGTTCCGGACGGAGCTTGGGCGTTCCTGAGGATCTTCCCCACGGCACGACTGAAGAACTCGTTGCGGCCTGGGAGCGGGCCGCGACGGGGGCTTTGGACCGTGTCGTGCCTTTGCGGCCTCTGACCCGGTGCAGATCTCACTTGGCTCCTTGGTTCTCTGAGGAGCTGAGGGAGATGAAACGCCGGAGAAGACGCCTAGAGAGTACCTGGAGGTCTAGCCGTTCCGAGGCTGATCGGACACTAGTGAGATCTTTTACTAAGACCTACCTAGTGGCAATGAGGGAGGCGAAACGTTCCTCGTTTCCACCCTCATTGCATCGGCAGATAACCGCCCGGCCGCCCTGTTCGGGTGACTCGCTCCCTCCTTCATCAGGAGGCGGGATGACCTACAGGGACGTGCTGAGGAGTTTAACGGTTATCTATACGATAAAATCGTTCAGCCGGGATAGTCTAGACCAAAATTGCGATGATCCAAGTGGGATGGCAGAGGCACGTCTTGTTGAGGTTATTTGGGATGAGTTTGAGACTGTGGCTCTCGAGGACGTGGACAGGTTACTGGGGAGGCTACATGCGACATGTTTACTGGACCCGTGTCCTTCCTGGCTGGTGCTGGCTACTCAGGAAGTGACACGAGGCTGGCTCCGGGGAATTATAAATGCTTCATTGATGGAAGGGGTTTTCCCCGCTGCTTTGAAAGAGGCAGTGGTGAGACCCCTCCTCAAGAAGCCTTCCCTGGACCCAGCTATTTTGGGAAATTATCGTCCTGTCTCCAACCTTCGCTTTGTGGCGAAGGTTGTAGAGAGTGTGGTTGCATGGCAGTTTCCCCGGTACCTGGATGAAGCTGTCTATCTAGACCTGTTCCAGTCCGGCTTCCGGGCTGGTCACAGTACGGAGACAGCTTTGGTCGCGTTGGTGGATGACCTCTGGAGGGCCAGGGATGAGGTTGTTCCTCTGCCCTGGTCCTATTAGATCTCTCAGCGGCATTTGATACCATCGACCATGGTATCTTGCTGCACCGGTTGGAGGGTTGGGAGTGGGAGGCACTGTTTATCGGTGGTTCTCCTCCTATCTCTCCGACCGGTCGCAGACGGTGTTGACAGGGGGGCAGAGGTCGACCGCGAGGCCCCTTACTTGTGGGTGCCTCAGGGTCGATTCTCTCGCCTCCTGTTCAACATCTACATGAAGCCGCTGGGTGAGGTCATCAGTGGTTTCGGGTGAGTTATCATCTGTGCGCTGATGATACTCAGCTGTACTTTCACCCGAACCACCCCAACGAAGCTGTCAAGTGCTGTCCCGGTGTCTGGAAGCTGTACGGGTCTGGATGGGGAGAAACAGACTCAAGCTCAATCCCTCCAAGACGGAGTGGCTGTGGATGCCGGCACCCCGGTACAGTCAGCTGCAGCCGCAGCTGGCTGTGGGGGGAGAGTTATTGGCCCCAACGGAGAGGGTGCGCAACTTGGGTGTTCTCTTGGATGGGCGACTGTCGTTTGACAATCATTTGGCAGCCGTCTCCAAGAGGGCCTTCCACCAAGTACGCTTGGTGCGCCAGTTGCGCCCCTTTCTTGACCGGGATGCCTTATGCACGGTCACTCATGCCCTTGTCACTTCCCGCTTGGACTATTGCAATGCTCTCTACATGGGGCTGCCCTTGAAGTGCACCCGGAGGCTGCAGCTAGTCCAGAATGCAGCTGCGTGGGTAATAGTGGGGGCAACTCGTTGCTCCCATGTAACACCAATCCTGCGCAGCTTGCACTGGCTTCCTGTGGTCTTTCGGGTGCGCTTCAAGATTTTGGTTACCACCTTTAAAGCGCTCCATGGCTTAGGACCCGGGTACTTACGGGACCGCCTGCTGTTACCTTGTGCCTCCCACCGACCCGTATGCTCACACAGAGAGGGCCTTCTCAGGGTGCCGTCCGCCAAGCAATGTCGGCTGGTGGCCCCCAGGGGAAGGGCCTTCTCTGTTGGAGCTCCTACGCTCTGGAATGAACTTCCCCCCGGTTTACGTCAATTGCCTGATCTTCGGACCTTTCGGTGTGAGCTTATTCAAGCGGGAGTGGATTGAAATTTTATTGGGGTATTTATGTTTTAAGATTTTAAATGGTTTTAAAATTTCGGCCATATTATAATATTTCTTTTTAACTTCTTTTAATGTTTATATATTGAATTTTTACTTGGCTGTACACCGCCCTGAGTCCTCCGGGAGAAGGGCGGTATAAAAATCGAAATAAATAAATAAATAAATAAATTATGCATTGATTTTAGGGATATTAATGCAATGTGCGTGGAAAACACCTACCCACTGCCCCTCATGAATGACATGCTAGCCCACTTAGTAAAAGGGAAGGTGTTCACTAAAATGGACTTGCGCACTACTACAGAGTACGAATAAATGAGGGCAATGAATGGAAAACTGCCCTTAACTGTTCTTAAGGCAGCTTTCAAGGCACTGAAGACCCTGTTTGCCACAGAGCTAGTCCTCAGGCACCCTGATCCAGAACAGCCCTTTGTCATCCAAGCCAACGCCAGCAACACGGCCATCGCAGCAGTTCTCCTCCAGAAGAATGTCAATGGGAACTTGCAACCCTGTGCATACACCTCCAAAAAATTGACAGAGACCGAAAGGAGATGGGCCGTGTGGGAGAAGGAAGCCGTTGGGCCCTTTTGAGATGGAGACACTTTCTATAGGGCTGTCATGTTCCATTTGAAGTGTGGACTAACCATAAGAACTAGAGGCACTCCAGATCCCACAAAAGCTTTCCCCAAAGCAAGTTCGCTGGGCACAGTACTTCAAATGGTTCAACTTCGAGTTAAAGTACATCCCTGGGGTAAAAATCCTCCTGGCAGATGCCCTATTGCACCAGCTACAGTACGATAGTAAACACGAAGAAGTGGTCCATACCATGATTCCTCCCTCCCAACCTGCCTCGCAAGCCATGACCTGTGGGCAAGCTAAACAACAGGGAGCTACAAGCAAGGGTGGGGTGACCCAAAGACTAAGATACAAACTGCCATCCGATCCGTGGTATAATGACAGCAAGGAGGCACTGACCCTAAAGGATGGACTAGCCTGGAAAGACTCAAAGTTGTACTTACCCACAAATCTGCAACTCTAAGTTCTTCACCAGAGTCATGACTCTAAACAGGCAGGGCACTTTGGCTACTTAAAAACCCTGCGCTTAGCCAGAAGACAGTTTTGGTGGCTGAAAATGAAAATGGACATTGAGGACTATGTTTGTGCCATTTGCGTGGCCATTAAGAAAAGGCCAGGAAAACCCTCAGGGCTATTTCAACAGCTGGTAGTCCCCTCCAGGCCCTGGGGAGGAAATTGACATAGACTTCATTGTGGAGCTCCCTGAAAGCGTGGGGAATATGGTCATTTGGACCATGATAGATTTATTCTCAAAACAAGCCCATTTTACTGCGTGTCCAAAGTCAGCAAAAAGCTGACAGGTTGTTTATAAAGCAGATTTATAGGTGGCATGGCGTTCCTTGCAGAATTATTTCTGATAGGGGTGTCCAATTCACCATTAAATTCTGGGGAGAGTTCGTTAGGTCCATTGGGTCCTCGCAGGGACTTAGCTCAGCTTTTACCAATGGGGCTGCGGAATGCAGGAACACCATGGTAGAGCAGTACTTAAGATGCTATGTCAACTATCAGGAGTCTAACTGGGCAGAGCTACTGCCGTTCACTGAGGTGGCATACAATAATGCCATGCATACAAGCACTGGCCTGACCCCTTTCCAGGTCACCAGTGGCATGGAATTCGTTCCCATGCCTGAGCTCCCCAGGGAGCCCCCCTCATCTATGTCACTAAATGAAAGGATGGAGTCCCTGAAGGAGGAATGGGAAAATACCAAGTGGGTTTTGCAAGAAGTGGCAAAAACCCATAAAACTCAAGATGACAAGCACCGGATGGCATGGCCAGTGTCGCAACAAAATGATCGCACACCCCGACAGCTCCAGGGTCAATGCCGAAATCCCCTCCCCCCGATATGGGGGTCCGCTTTGGACCATAGCTGCCCCATAGAGGCAGTGAAGAATGGGGGAGCTGCTGGAGCAAACAGGGAGGCTGCAAACTCCCTGCAGCTCCGGTCTTTTTCCTCCAACCCAGTGGGGAGGAACTGCAGCCACCATCAGCTGCTTCAAAGTCGGGACAGCCACAAGAATGGGCAGGAGGACAAAGCACAATTTTAGATCAGAATATTGAAGTTGGGTGAGTTGTCACCAGCTCACGAAGAAGCATTGTTTAAAAATAGGCACAACCATTGAAGAAACACTGAAATACTGGCTAAATTTAATGGAAAGTGAAAACGGAAAGAAATAATTTAAAGGATACCTAAATTCTGAAAGAGAGGGCTTGGAACTGAAATCTAGAACCCTAATTAAATAAAGGAGAATAAGCTTTTAATTATACGATTGTTTGAGAATACTGGGAGTTTGAGGCTTTTTTGCGGAAATAAGCTTAAGCTTAAAAGAAACATTGATAGCGGTTAACTTTAAGTGAAAGTGAAAATGGAAGGAAATAAGTTAAAAGATACCTGAATTTTGACAATGAGGGCTTGGAATTGAAGCTTAGAGTCCCAAATAAATAAAGGACAATAAGTTCTTTTTTAATTAAACAATTGTTTTGAGATTTTTGGAAGTTTTGATTGACTATTTAAGATATACATAAGAAAGATGGATATATCTGTGTGATTTCAGGATATATTTAAAAAAAGATTTTGAACAAGAAAGCTGACCTTTATGATTCAAAACATCCAAGAACAAGAAGAAACTTAATTGTCATTTAAACACGATAGAAACAAAATGGCCACTTTGTTATTTGTGAATTGCAACTGTATTAAAGAGTGACATCTAGAGGCAGAGGAAGAAACACAAGAATGGAATAGTCTTCGTGATTTCAGGACTATTTCCAGGATGATGGATATGTCAATGTGATTGCACGACAGCTTTAAGAAAGGATCTTGGACGGCTGACCTCAGATTTAAATATATTAAAGAATTAAGCAGAGAATTTTGTCATTTAAGCAAGAATATAAGTGATAATTATAGAATAACTATTAATTATGTCTTGGGGAATTGAGGAAAGGATTATAGAAAATAATGGGGAAAGGGGGAAATGAGTGTTAAGGAATTTATGTTAAGGAAATAAGGTTTTATTTTCTTTCGCTTTTAAGAATATGTAATGGAAGTGAAATAATTTGTGATAAAACTTCTAAGGGAGTAGTTGAATACAATGATGGAAATTATTTGAGAAATAAGAAGTACTTACCCCTTTTAATCTATATGCTTTTTATTGAGAATTGATTATATGGAAATTTTTAGGCAAATGTTATCTAGAGGCAGAGGAAGATGATAAGAGGGAAATGTCTCTGTGATCTCAGGACATTCCCAAGCAAGATGGAAATGTCTGTGTGAGTGCAAGGCAGCTTTAAGAAAGGGATTTTTAAAAAATTAGATTGTTGACCTCTGATTTAAAAGCAATACAGAACAAGTTGAGATTTGTGAAATTTAAGAATTTAAGAGATAATTAATAGAATAATTACTAATGATGTCTTGGGGAACTAAGAGAACTAAGTTAAATATGAAATTGAAACTGAAATGGTATGTAAGAGAAACTTTATGTTTTTTTGTTGCTGTTCTTGGGTACTGGGCTATGTAATAACAATTGTCTTGATGAAATTAAATTACTGTTATATTTGGAATGAAGGAGGGTAGGGTAAAAAGGAGTTTAAAATATGGGGACTAGACTTGATTTAAATATTGATTTCAGAATGGGGGGATGGAACAGAATTTTCTGATAGATATGTGCAAATAATAATTTTAAAAGGGAGAAGAAAACATATTGGATATAATACAATGGGGGGTGAAATTTGAAATATGTTTAATGATGTACCTGACTGATATCCTGTTCAAAAATGATTTTCTATTTTTTAAAAAATAAAAAACTTTTTGCAAAAAAAAAAAAAAAAGACGACAAGCGCCACAGCCCCCTGTTCTGGGTCGGAAGGAAAGTTTACCTCTCGACAAAATACCTAAGATTAAATTCTTCCATGCAAGAAGCTAGGACCAAAGTTTATAGGGCCTTTCCCTATAGTGAAAGTAATTAACCCTGTTACAGTACAGCTTAGCCTCCCTCGCCTGCTAGGGAAAATGCATCCAGTCTTTCACAGCAGTTTGTTAAAACCAGCGGTAGACTCCCTGATCAGACCGGTAGATCGGGCAGCCCCAAAACCAATAGTTGTGCAGGGAGAGATGCATTATGAGGTAAAGAAGATTCTGGATTCAAAATTGCATAGGGACAGATTGCAGTAACTTGTGCAGTGGAAGGAGTATCTCCCATCTGAGGCCACATGGGTCAAGAGCTGGGATGTGAAGGCAGATAGGTTGGTCAAACAGTTTTATGAAAAGTTGCCCCAGAACCCTAAGGGACCTCTGGGGGGAGGAAGGAGAGGTGCTGAGCTGAGCCTTGATTAACTTCTCCCTGTATGTTTTTGTCTTGCAGGAAGTCCTCTTCAACTGAGGGGGGCAGCTTGTCAACCCTGAAGCTGACTTGACCAAAGCCATCTTGGAGCTTCAGTGTTGCCACACTGGATCTGAGGGATAGGGAGGGGGGATTAGAGATAGCTGGGATTTTGTAGCCAAAATAAAATACTTTCTCTTGTGAACCAAGGACGTTCTCACACCTGGCCCAAGGAAGAAGGAGTGAGGTCACCAAGCAACCAGACAGCAACTTGATTGGACCATATGATTGACTGTTTGGGGTTGAGGGAAAACTTTTAATTAGGTGAAAACCGCAGGAACCTTCAGAGTCAGTTTTCAACAGATCTGTGCCAATATGATATATCCAATAAAGCTATTCTTTGAGGAATCCATCTGCCTCAGAGTTTTGCTTGCTATGGGTCTATTACTTGGAATCTTGACACCAAAGGCTGATGATGTGGCCTGTTTGTGCCATAGCCTGTTCCATCCTAGTAATTATTGTTAAAAGGAAAGGTGTATGGTCCATGTTTTATTTATAACTTCTATCTTGTTTAAAATTTACAAATTAGAATAATATGTTGGCAGATGTATGAAAATAAAATGATATTTAGCGTTCTTGTAACTTCTTTCCTGTTAAAAAAAATTACGTAATATATATCCCAGTACTCAATCTTTTCTTTACCATGAACTCCCTTTAAATATCTTTTGTGGCTATGGACCATGGTCACAACCCCCAAGATTTAAATCATAACATTTCTTCCATGGACCCCATGACAATATTGTGGCGCTCCAGAGGCCCACGGACCACAGGTTGAGAACCACTGGTCTGTCCTATAATTACATTATAGCAACAATAGTTAATTCTGATTTTACAGCTGGGCCTCTAGACTTGAGTTGTAAAAATCCAGATAACCCTTCTATGGCACCAAAGATGTCTTTGCAGTATCTAGTGATCATCAGGAGTTTTGTAGCCTAGGTATGGTGGTCCTAACAGTATAACATCTTAACGTTTCTGTTCCAACATTCTATAAATACTGACCATCTCTGTAATATTAGAGACACAGATTTTATATTGCTCAAGTATGTTTAACTGCTTTGGTTTTATATTTTAATTGAACATTGGATATTTAAGTATTCATAGCTCACATTTTTACCCCATTGATTGCACTATAGCTTTATATTTACTGCAGAATTTATAATGATTCATATATTAAGGTGACCAACTTTTTTACAATGAGAAGGAGGACACAAATAAATAGATATTATATTGAAATTATATTGAAATAAATATTGTAAATAAACATTTTATTCATTGCAACAATAATACAGAATACACTATAATATGATAAATGCATAATAAAAACATTTGTAACAATAACATTTTATATTGTAATTATGCTTACATTCCTATTATTATTTAAATGAGTACTTTTCCATTGAATGAATATTTTTTGTCAATGTATCATCTTCTAACAATATATTGGAAATATCTGAACAAGAAATATCCTTCATATTGAATTTTACGGCAAGTGCTGCAGCTAGAATATCAACATTCAATCTCAATTTCTCACTTTTGCAAAAATCATTAGCAATTGAAAAAACCCTTTCAACTGCTGCATTGTTCCAGGGCAGCACAACATAAATTGAACAAGAATAAATAAATTTTCACATGGAATATGTTCATTTTTGAAATGGCTGAAATTTCCATCCATCTTTTATCAATTTCACCTTGTTTATTTTCCCATTGTATTAATTCTTCAGAATTTAAAAATTCTGAAAAAATACATCACCTGTGTATGATTGAATATTCACTGAGAAAGAAGTGAATCTAATGCATGCGTGTGTGCCGTGTCATGTTTCAGTAAGAAGTAAACAAAGCCACTTGCGTGCGGTGCAGAATTCTCCTATGCAGAACGTATGCATCTCATAATCGTGTCTCACCGCACTGTACTGAGCCTTGACGAATCGTCATGTTAAATACAAATACATCACATCACATGCAACAGATCGGCTTGGCATCGATCGAATATGGAGATTTACGGATTAGTCTTCAAATATCGAAAAGGAGGATGTACTCAAAAGTTTACATTTCACATGTCTTGTGAATTATTGCTAGATATTTTTAATGTTGGGTAGGATAAATGAGCAATTAAAAATAGATGATCACATGGTAGGCTTTCAACATGGTACAATGTTATAAAATGGCATAATACTACAAAAACAAATGGATAAAGAATCCAGACTGTTTTCTCAAAATATAAAAATGCATGTGTATAAACCTACTGTAAATGATCTTTTGGACAATATAGATTTTAGATGAAAGTATATCTCTGTAACAAATCATGAGAACACAAAGAACTCTGAAATAAAAGTTGATGCTACTAAATGTGAATTCATTAGCTTTTCTACCTACAGCAAAATATACATTGCAGCAACAATTCCGTAAGGGCTAGTGGATCTAACATGGTCCTTTTAGAAGAAACTGTGTTGAAATGAAGAAAGCAACATTTATTCCTTCATGCAAGAAATAACTTTTGTAATTATAAGGTGTAAGTGTAGTAACATACTTTTTATATTGTGAGAAAGTACTTATTTATTTAGAAATTTATAACTTTCCTAAAGCTGTAGCAAATTCAAGGCAGCTTAAAGATTAAACTAGAAAATACCACCATTTTTAAAAACATTTTAACATGGTTATAAATGTCCTGCTTACTTGCAGCTGTTGCAAAAGCAACCAGGCTTTTGCTGAGACAGAGAAAACTTTCCTACATATTCTTAGGCACATTCTAGTCCTACTAAATATATTAATGGAATAGAATCCTTAATAAATTGTTATCATATGCTGTAAAATAAAACATTTACATTAAGACTGGATTCAAGGGCTGTATCAAGCTTTTCATTGCATATTGAAATCAATCCCAATAATTTATGTTTTGATGATTATATAAGAGAGATTATAGAAAGAAATCATAATGTAACTTTAGAGAGAGCAGTTAAAATGCAATTATACTTATAACTGCTATAAAGAATATTGGAAACTACTTCTTTATATCTTTACATCTTTCTTTATATTTTTCTCTTCCCCCCTCCTCTATTTCCTTTTCTTGTTGCACTTTTAGCTTTTTCTTCTTTATTTTTCCTGATCTAATTTAGTTTGTTATAGTTCTTATTGTTCTTAAAAAATAGTAAAAATTATGTTTGTAAAATTATGTTTATGTATGAGAAAGAGAGGGAGGGAGGGGGAGAGAGAGAGAGAGAGAAAGAGAAAGGGTGGGTTACAATTCTAAACATGATCTTTTTTTCTCCAAATTTTGCTCCTCCACCATACATCTGTGATATTAAGATTAACGTCTTACCAAGAATGTTACTTCTATTTGAGACAATTCCTATATTGGCAACTAATGTAGCATTTAAGAAATGGCAAAAAGGTATTTTCAAATTTGGCAAGGCAATAAACAGAAAATTAATTCAAGTTGCTACAGGAGACTTACTAAAGAAAGAGTGAAAGTATTATCAAATTTGAAATTGTATTTAGTAGCTTGTTTTGTGTGGATGAAAGAATAGGTGACTTTGAGAAATAGTAGATTACTGGATTTTGAAGGACATGATTTTGTCATAACACATGTCTGTTTGTGGTATGACAAATTTAAGGTTAATGTAGATTTCAAAAAATATTTTATTAGGCATGTCATATTGAGAATTTGGAATTCATATAAAGCAAGACTATCTCCTAAAGTACTTTTATAGTTGTCACTCCAAGACATCTTTTTCAGAAGAGAAATGACAGTTAAATAAAAATGGTTAACTTAGACTTAGTCTTTCTTTCAAGGAGACCTTATTATTAAAAACAAGAGATGACCTGGAATTGGAAAGACAAACAGATAGAGAAAGGGGAAGGAGGAGGGAGGGAGGGAGAGAGAATATTCTGTCTAAGAGAAAGATTTAAATTTGACAAAAAGAACTGACTTTGAAAATGTTAGGACTGAATTTGATGTGGAATTGTGTACAAATAATGATATTATTGCAAAGATGTATAATTTTTTATTAAATGCTATCATTAGATGGGCAAAAGAATTGGACCAATGAGAATATATAATTGGACCAATGGGAAAATATGTTAAAGAAATATATGTGAATTATAATCACATAATGATTAATGATGGCAAAACTGACAGTTTTTATTAAAGAAAAGACCACTTTTATTTCTACTTGTAAGTTGTTTACAAACTTTTTGTGAAAAACATAGAAATATTTTTTTTATTTTAGGATTTGATTATAAAATTGATATGTAGAGTAGGATGGGTTGGATGAATTTTTATCTACATCTATACCAAAGAAAGCCTTGCTTGCTTTCTGATTTTTTTCTTTCAATTCTTTCCCTTTATTTGTTTTTTTATTCATATTTTTGAAATTTAATAACATTATATTTTTAAAGGGCTCAGTTTAAACAGTCCTATGATTCAAACCACTTTTCAGAAGAGGCATGGGGTGTCTACGATTTCTGGGCAGTAAATACTCTAAGGATATAACATGTCTAGTTTTCCATTTCTGCACTAATGAAAGTTGCAACAATCCTAGCCCTGCTGTGTCTTTCAACAAGCACTGCTAAATCTTGATTCAAGATTTTCCAACATCCTTCGTATGACAATAATTCCTTTCATTGCCCATTTTGCTTTTGTTCTTAAGTTCTTTTTTAGCTCTATCTTTAAATTATCATCATCAAGATTAACAATTATGTTATCGAGGGGTGTGGCCAACATCTCAGGCGAGACAGTCCAAGGTATGCACCGAAATCCCCTCCACTATGGGGGTCCGTCCATCTTCTTGTTCGGATCATAGCTGCCTCGAAGGGGCAATGAAGAATGGGGGAGCCGCCAGAGCGAACGGGGAGACTGCAAACTCCCTGCAGCTCCAGATTCCTTTCCCTCGACCCAGCGAGGAGGAATGCCGCCATCAGCTGTAACAAAGTTGCGGCGCCCACAAGATTGGGCAGGAGGACGAAGCACAAAAGAAGCAGATTATTGAAATCGGGTGAGTTATCACCAATTCATGAAGAAACCTTATTTTAAAATTGGCACAAGCTTTGAAAAAAAACATTAAACTAGTGGCTAAATATACTGGAAAGTGAAAGTGGAAGGAATCAATTTAAAGAATACCCAAATTCTGGAAAGTGAGGGCTTGGAATGGAAGTTAAGAGCCCTAATTAAATAAGAAAAGAAAGTAAATACTTTTTAATTAAGCAATTGTTTTGAGATCCCTGGAAGTTTCGATGAACTATTTAGGATATAAAAGAAACAAGAAAAAAGAGTTAAAGGGAATAATGTACTGACTTTAATGGAATATCTCAAATCCCTCTATCCTCTAATTTGGGACTAGAAGAAATTTAAAGAAATTATTAAAAGGGGATAAGATTTTGAATAAAGACAAACAAGCTGAGACAAAGGGAAGGCGTGGTTTACCATTATAGAAATAAAATGGACACTGGGTAAACTGAGATTGTAATTTAAAAGAAGATACTTAAAGACAGAGGAAAAATGAAAGAAAGAAATTGTTTCTCCGAGTTTAAGATACCTATAATGTGATTTTATGATGCATTCAAGAAAAGATGTTGGAAAATTGACCTTCACAATCTAAAACATCTAAGAATAAGAAGAAATCTAATTGTCACCTAAAATGGCTACTTGTTACTTGTGGTTTGCAACTGTATCAAAGAGTGACATCATGAGACAGAGGAAGAATGTAAGAGCCAAATAGCTTTCGTTTTATGACTATTCCCATGAAGATGGATGTTGGTGTGATTACACAACAGCTATAATAATAATAATAATAATAATAATAATAATAATAATAATAATAATAATAATAATAATAATAATAACAACAACAACAACAACAACAACAACAACAACAACAACAACAATAATATTTTAATTTGTATACCGCCCTTCTCCCGAAGGACTCAGGACGGTGAACAGCCAAAATAAAATGCAAAACAATACAATACTAAAAAACAACCCTTAAAAAACTTATTCAAATGGCCAAATTTAAAATGTAATAACGCCCTATAAAATTGACAGAAATTTCAAACCCATAAAATCAAATTAAATTTTTTTTTAAAAAAATCAAGCCAGTCCAGCAAGGTGGAATAAATAGGTTTTAAGTTCGCGGCAAAAGGTCCTAAGGTCAGATAGTTGTCGAAGTCCAGGGGGAAGTTCGTTCCACAGGGTAGGAGCCTCCACAGAGAAGGCCCTCCCCCTGGGGGCCGCCAGTCGACATTGTTTGGCTGACGGCACCCTGAGGAGTCCCTCTCTGTGAGAATGCACCGGTCGTTGGGAGATAGAGGATGGCAGTAGACGGTCCCGTAAGTATCCCGGTCCTAAGCCATGGAGTGCTTTAAAGGTAGTAACCAATACCTTGAAGCGCACCCGGAAGACGACAGGTAGCCAGTGCAATCTGCGCAGGATAGGTGTTACATGGGAGCTTCGAACTGCTCCCTCAATAACCCGCGCAGCCGCATTCTGGACTAACTGGAGTCTCCGGGTACTCTTCAAGGGGAGTCCTATGTAGAGAGCATTGCAATAGTCCAAGCGAGAAGTAACGAGAGCATGAGTGACCATGCATAGGGCATCCCGGTCCAGGAAGGGACGCAACTGGCGGATCAGACGAACCTGATAAAAAGCTCTCCTGGAGATGGTTGTCAAATGGTCTTCAAAGGACAACCGTCCATCCAGGAGCACGCCCAAGTTGTGCACCCTTTCCATCGGGGCCAATGACTCACCCCCAACAGACAGCCGCATCTGCAGCTGACTGTACCGGGGTGCCGGCATCCACAGCCACTCCGTCTTGGAGGGATTAAGAAAGGATCCTGGATGGCTGCCTTCGGATTATAGAATTAAGAGAAAATTTTGTTATCTAAGCAAGAATACAAGTGACAAATATGGAACAAAAGAAAACATTTAAAACAAGAAGAAATTTAATTGTGATTTAAAATGTCTAACTTGTTATTTGTGATTTGTAATTGTATTAAAGAATGATTTCTAGAGGCAGAGGAAGAATGTAAGACTGGAATAGTGGACTATTCCCATGAAGATGGTTATATTAGTGTGATTGCATGACATTTTTAAGAAAGGATCTTAAATGGCTGTTCTCAGATTTATATTAAGGAATTAAGTAGAGAATTTTAACATTTATGTAAGAATACAAGTGACAATTATAGAATAATCATTAATGATGTTTTGGGGAATAGAGGGAAAGATTGCAGAATAAATTGGGGTGAGAGGGAAATGGGTATTATTATGTAGAGGAAAAAGGTTATTTCTTTTGCTTTTAAGAATATGTAAGGTAACAAAAATGATTAGTGATAAAAATTTCTAAGGGAATAGTTGAATACAATGAAGGAATTACTGGGGGAAATAAGCAGCAATTACCCTTTTTAATTTTACGTTCTTTGCTTTTTTATTGAAAATTGATTAGATGGAAAAATTTTTTTTAAATATATGTTATTTAGAGGCAGAGGAAGATGATAAGAGGGAATAGTCTTTGTGAGTTCAGGACTATTCCTAAGTAAGATGGAAATTGTCTATGTGATCGCTGGGCAGTTTTAAGAAAGAGTTGTTAGATGGACTGACCTCTGATTAAGTAATACAGAAATATGTTCAGATTTGTGAAATTCAAGAAGTTAACAGAAGATTTATTAATGATGTTTTGGGGAATTAAATACAGGGACTACACTTCATTTAAATATTTTTCAGAATGGGATGGAATAGAATTTTTTTTATTAGATATGTGCAAATAATTAATTTTAAAAAGGAGAAGAAAATATATTGCATTAGACCATAATGAGGGGTGAAATTTGAAATAGGTTTAAGGATGTACCTGACTGATAATCTGTTCACAATGATTTTTTATTATTATTATGTTTATAAAAAATAAAAAATCTTTTTCAAAAAAAACACAATTATATGTTATCACGAATACATTTTGATGACAAACTATATTTGAAGGACAATTACTGTACCAAAGATGTTTTTTCACAAGGCAACTGGACTTTCTTGTTTTTCTTTGAAGACATTTCACTTTGCATCCGGGGTGAAATCTAATTTTTTTTGCTACCAGTTCAGTGGATGTGGCTTGGTGGTCAAGTGACTGGGTGGGTGTGGCCAACTGGTAAAATGTGGTGAAATTTACTTAACAATGCTCTTACTTAGCAACCAAAATTTGAGGCACAATTGTGGTCATAAGCTTTCCTCCTTCCTTCCTTCCTTCCTTCCTTCCTTCCTTCCTTCCTTCCTTCCTTCCTTCCTTCCTTCCTTCCTTCCTTCCTTCCTTTCTTTCTCTTGTCTCTCTCTCTCCCTTCCTCCTTCTTTCTCTTTCACTCTTTCTCTCTTTCTCTCTCTCTCTCACTCTCTCTCGCACACGCAAACACACACACACACACCTGGTCTGGGCACATAGACAGTCACAGAGCCCTTCCCAGGAATTTTCCTGCCCAGACACAGCAGCAACAGTGGCAGCGGCAGAAGCAGCAGAGCTTGCCTGGGCTCCCCCACCATCCCGGAACTGTGCTGCGCCGGGGAGTTTTGCCACATGGACGATCATGGCAGCAGCGGCAGTGGTGGCAAAGCTTGCCTGGGCTCCCCCGCCATCCTGGAACTGCGCTGTGCCAGGGAGTTTTTCTGTGTGACCATGGTGCCGACGGCGGCAGCAGCGGCAGACCACACCCTGCCTTCAGATGGTTTGGAGAATAGATTGACCCCCCTCTTCCTTGTGGCAGCCCCTTAAATATTGGAACATTGCTATCAGGTCACCCCTACTTCTTTTTATTAAACTAGACATACCCAATTCCTGCAACTATCCTTCATATGTTTTAGCTTCCAACCCCAATAGCCTCCAATCTGATACATACGTGTGTCAGTATTCTTTTGTTATCTGCAGAACCCTCTGTGAATCATTATACAATTATTCAAACAGCTTTTTGTTTTTAGGTTCACTGTTTTACAGCAAACCTATATTCCTTGTTAAAGCAGATTGTCCATTGAAAGCTAGAGAGTAGAAAGCTACTGTGTTGCTAAACAGAAATCACAAGAAACCTAGTTTTATCAGGAGTGGCCAGTGGCATATGAAAATGTCCAACAAAGCAACACTGAGATCTTATGGGAAGCTTTCATTATCTTATTGCGGCAATCCCACTTCTGTGTAGAATCATAATTTAAAGGGAAACTTTATTTCATTTTACATTCAGAACTCTCCTTCTGCGCATGTCCATGATGGGTGCCTGACGATCTCTCGGAGCGGGCCTTGGCGGAGATGTCCCAATTGCTGTGGCGGCTACCAATGATCTAGCCGCCCTGGCTTGCCTGGCTGGATGGGCGAACTGCTCAGCAACCGCGTGAGGGTCTTTTCGCCCTCATGAAGTTTGCGGTTGCTGAATGCCGGGCCAGAAGTTAAGTCGGTGGAACGGACGACGGAATGGCGGCGGCTGGATGGGGCGGGGCAATTGGAGCTCCGGCCTATCTTCTGGCTTCCTTTCCGGCCCTCTCCCAGACAGCACCCTTCTCTCCTGGCCTATTTTCGGTATTCCGCTGGCCTCTTTTTCGAACTTTGATGGCGATTCTGGCCTCTTTTCGATCTTCAAAGGCAACGGTTTTGACGAGGGCCGTTCCGATCTTTGAGCCCAACAGCGATTACAGGTTACAGGAGCCCCAGCTTAGCCTTAAGTTGCCTTGATTACATCAATGGCAGCTCTGGCCTAACCTTTGATTAAGGAAGGGCCTTAGCTAAGCAACGGATTATGGGTCCCTACAGAGTGGGGGGGGGCAGCCGTGGCCATTGCCACAAGGACGAAGACGTCTTGTTGGGGTGGTAGATGACGCCTAAGCTATCCGTGGCAGTGGACACAGTAGACTTTTCCATCTCTCCCCCCCCTGGAATTTCCATCTGGACCGGTTAGGGCTGTCTTGGACCGTCTATTTCTACCTCGGTGGTCTGTGTGTGCGATGGTGCGATGGTGCGATGGTGCGATGGTGCTTTATGACAGTGCACAATACATGGAAATCCCCCCCTCAGACTCCCCCCGGACTCTGGAGCTTGGATGGGGGTTTGGACTTGGAGTTTTAGACTCCCCCCTAGACTCTGGAGCTTGGATGGGGGTTTTAGAGGGTCGTGACTGCCACTCCAGGCTTGCTTTAAGATCTGGCAAGGGCCCTGGGACAGCGTGTGCTTGCTGCCGGGACTGGCCCTATTTCGGCCATTTTATGTTAAGATCTGCCATTTCCTGGCCTTTCCCCCCTCCCCATGCTCTCCCTGCTGATGGGAGTGGGGTGGATTGGAGGGGAATAGATTGGCAGCTGCGTCATCTTAAACATCTTCTATTTTAACATCGTTTTGTGGATTCCATGAGAAGAGCACCCATCCTGTCTTCACCATCTCGCTTTATCATCTTTCTCATCTTTCTCATCTCTATTATCTTTATCATCTGTGGCCTTTTGTTATCGGCCCCTAAAACTATGACTGCCATACCATCATCAGTGGTCTGGGATGAACTCTTTTATGCCAATTGGCCCAATATGAGATATGAGATATTCTTCGTCGGAACTCCATCATCTGCGAGGTTCCCCCGCCTCCTATGTTATCGGGGGCCTATCTCAAGGATGGGTTTTGGGACCCAGAGAGATGGCATGTGGCAAGAAGGAACCTTTGGGGTTTTTTAGATAGATTTTTAAGGGGAGGGAGGGGGAAGTCGGGTAATGGGGGATACTCGTCAGGGAGGGGTTTTTTAAAGGGGGGGAGGGAAGAGTCGGGTAAGGGGAGAAACCCGTCCGGGAGGGTATGTCCAGTCCCTGCGTCTGCTCACGGCATTACTCCATCTAGTCCAAAGGGGGGGGAAGGGGGTGTCCATAGTGTAGAGTATCGTTCCATCTGTACGGTAAGTGGGAGGGGCAGATATGGCGGAGGCGAGGGGCCGCATCGTTCTTTGGGAGCACGTGTTCGCTGTTTAAAAGCGATCACGTGCTCCGGCCCCTCAGTCCTTACTCGTTCCCCGGATGGCCAAGACCCTCAGAGCTTGGGTCTTTGGCTGATGCTGTGCAATGGCCGGTCCGTGGCTAATAAGGCTCCCTTGATTTGTGATCTTATTCAAAGGGAGGCCGCGGACTTTACAGGCATTACGGAGACCTGGCTGGGCACAGAAGTGGGTGTACCTCTGGTTGAACTGTGCCCTCTGGGTTTCCGAGCATTCCATCAGCCGAGAGCCCAAGGTAGGGGTGGAGGGGTTGCGGTTGTGATTAGAGAAAGTCTAAAGCTGAGGGAGTCCACTGTACCTCAGATAGCCGGTTGTGACTCCCTCCTTGTGAAGTGGGGCCATAGGAATCAAATGGGTTTGTTGATCACGTACCTGGCTCCTTCCTGCGTGACTACAGCCCTACCTGAGCTGCTGGAGGTGCTTGCCGGAGTGGCGGTTGAGATTCCCAGACTTTTGGTCATGGGGGATTTCAACTTGCCATCGGCCGGCTTGTCATCAATGGCAGTTCAGGAGTTCCAGGCTTCCATGACGGCCTTGGACCTGATTCAAGTAACTGGTGGCCCTACACACATTGGGGGTGGCACACTGGACTTGATTTATATCTCTGGACAGTGGTTTAATGATCTGGAATTAGGAGATTTAGTGACGGAACCTGTGTCATGGTCAGATCATTTTCTCCTTCGCTTGGACTTTCGGACCGCCGCTCACCACCGCAGGGAGATGGAACCAATGCATTGGTTCCGTCCCAGGTGCCTGATGGACCCCGAGAGGTTCCTGACGGAGCTTGGGCCGTTCCCTGAGGATCTTGCCCACGGCACGGCTGAAGAACTAGTAGCGGCCTGGGAACAGGCCGCGGCTAGGGCTTTGGACCGTGTCGTGCCTTTGCGGCCTCTGACCCGGTGTAGATTTCAATTGGCTCCTTGGTTTTCTGAGAAGCTGAGAGAGATGAAACACCGGAGAAAACGCCTAGAGAATACCTCGAGATCTAGCCGTTCCGAGGCTGATCGGACACTAGTTAGGTCCTTTTCTAAGGCCTACCTAGTGGCACTGAGGGGGGCGAAACATTCTTACATTTCCACCCTAATTGCGTCGGCAGATAACCACCCGGCCGCCCTGTTTCGGGTGACCCGCTCTCTCCTTCATCAGGAGGGGCGGGATGACCCCTTGCAGGGACGTGCTGAGGAGTTTAACGGTTATCTATACGATAAAATCGTTCAGCTTCGGGATAGCTTAGACCAAAATTGCGATGATCCAAATGAGAGGACGGAGACGCGTCTTGTTGAGGTTATTTGTGATGAGTTTGATGCTGTGGCTCCCGAAGACGTGGACAGGTTACTGGGGAGGCTACATGCAACCTCATGTTTACTGGACCCGTGTCCCTCCTGGTTGGTGCTGGCCACACGGGAGGTGACACGAGGCTGGCTCCAGGGAATTATAAATGCTTCATTGTTGGAGGGGGTTTTCCCCGCCGCCTTGAAAGAGGCGGTAGTGAGACCCCTCCTCAAGAAGCCTTCCCTGGACCCAGCTATTTTAGGAAATTATCGTCCAGTCTCCAACCTTCGCTTTGTGGCAAAGGTTGTAGAGAGTGTGGTGGCATGGCAGCTCCCCCAGTACCTGGATGAAGCTGTCTATCTAGACCCGTTCCAGTCCGGCTTCCGGTCCGGACATAGCACAGAGACAGCTTTGGTCGCGTTGGTGGATGACCTCTGGAGGGCCAGGGATAGGGGTTGTTCCTCTGCCCTGGTCCTGTTAGATCTCTCGGCGGCTTTCGATACCATCGACCATGGTATCTTGCTGCACCAGTTGGAGAGTTTGGGAGTGGGAGGCACTGTTTATCGGTGGTTCTCCTCCTATATCTCTGACCGGATGCAGACGGTGTTGACAGGGGGGCAGAGATCGACCGTGAGGCGCCTTACTTGTGGGGTGCCTCAGGGGTCGATTCTCTCGCCTCTCCTGTTCAACATCTATATGAAGCCGCTGGGTGAGGTCATCAGTGGCTTCGGGTGAGTTATCATCTGTACGCTGATGACACGCAGCTGTACTTTTCCACCCCGGGCCACCCCAACGAAGCTGTCGAAGTGCTGTCCCGGTGCCTGGAAGCCGTATGGGTCTGGATGGGAAGAAACAGGCTCAAACTCAATCCCTCCAAGACGGAGTGGCTGTGGATGCCGGCACCCCGGTACAGTCAACTGCAATTGCAGCTGACTGTTGGGGGCGAGTCATTGGCCCCAGTGGAAAGGGTGCGCAACTTGGGTGTTCTCCTGGATGGACGGCTGTCGTTTGAAGACCATTTGGCGGCCGTCTCCAGGAGAGCTTTTTACCAGGTCCGCCTGGTCCGCCAGTTGTGCCCCTTCCTTGACCGGGATGCCTTATGCATGGTCACTCATGCTCTTGTCACTTCTCGTTTGGATTATTGTAATGCTCTCTACATGGGGCACCTGGAGGCTTCAGTTAATTCAGAATGCAGCTGTGCGGGTGATTGAGGGAGCCTCACGCTGCTCCCACATAACACCGCTCCTGCGCAGTCTGCACTGGCTTCCTGTGGTCTTTCGGGTGCGCTTTAAGGTTTTGGTTACCACCTTTAAAGCGCTCCATGGCTTAGGGCCCGGGTACTTACGGGACCGCCTGCTGTTACCTTATGCCTGCCACCGACCTGTACGCTCAAACAGAGAGGGTCTTCTCAGGGTGCCGTCCGCCAAGCAATGCCGGCTGGCGGCCCCCAGGGGAAGGGCCTTCTCTGTAGGAGCTCCTACTCTTTGGAACGAACTTCCCCCTGGTTTGCGCCAATTACCCAACCTTCGGACCTTTTGCCGTGAGCTGAAAACGTATTTGTTTATTCAAGCGGGACTGGCTTAAATTTTTTATTCTAAACTATTTTAATCGGAGTTATTATTTATAAATTTTAAGGGTTTTAAATTTGACTGTTTTAATTTCGGCCATTTATGAATTATGCTTGTTTTAAGTTCTTGTTTTAATTGTATATTGTGTTGTTTTTTATGACTTGGCTGTGCACCGCCCTGAGTCCTTCGGGAGAAGGGCGGTATAAAAATCTAATAAAATAAATAAATAAATAAATAAATAAATTCAAGCTACTGTACCATATTATTTAGATTGTTGGGCTAGGACCAGGGAAACCTAGCCTCAAGTTTATAATTGGCCATGCAAACTTACCAAGTGACTTTGGGTAAGTCATTTTCTCTCAATCCAGCCCACCCTTCAAAAATGTGTTGCTGAGGTGATTAAATGGGGATCTATGTAATGCCCTTTAAGATCCTAAAAGAAATATTGAAGTATAATCTAACAAGTAAAGAAAAAAATGCATTAAAGCAACAGATTGAGTTATTTATACCTAACCTTATATTTACTTATATTTCAGACTATCTATATCAGGGGTAGTCAACCTTTTTATACTCACTTTTGTATCTCTGTTAGTAGTAAAATTTTCTAACTGCCCACCAGTTCCACAGTAATGTGCCGTGTATCGTCGTCTGCGCATGTCTCCTGCACATCGTGGATTGGGTTTGGGGGTGTGTGTGCTGGCTACCAGCTCTGCTTGTCTGTTACAGCTGGGTGGTTTGGGGAGAGATTTGCGAGCGATTCTGGGATGAAGCTCTTTTGTTTGCGGTCGCACTATAGCGCCATTTAGTTTTGCTTAACTAAACGTGAACTAAACTTATGCACGGGCGATACAAATAGCATATTTTCAGAAATTTAAATTGTCACAGGGAATTTTATGAAAATCTAATGAAAATGTTTTTAAATAATGCCATGAAAACTTTTTTAAAAGTCAATTAAATTAAAAAAAAGGAAAATGCTTCAGTATCGGACAAAACCCCTACCGCCCACTATGAAAGCTGGAACGCCCACTAGTGGGCGGTAGGGACCAAGTTGACTTCCACTGATCTATATCTATATACCCCTTCATGGATTACTGCCTTGTCGTGGTGAAGGGGCTTGCGTAGCTCAATAAAGCTATGAGCTATGCTGTGCAGGGACACCCAAGATGGACAGGTCATAGCAGAAAGTTCTGACAAAACATGATGCACTGGAGAAGGAAATGGCAACCCACTCCAGTATCTTTGCCATGAAAACCCCATGGACAGTACAAAAAGGAAAAAAGATATGATGCCAGAAGATGAGCCCTTCAGGTTGGAAGGTGTCCAATATGCTACTGGGGAAGAGCGGAGGGCTAGTACTAGTAGTGCCAGAAAGAATGAAGCAACTGTGCCAATGCTGAAAGGACACTCAGCTGTGGATGTATCTTGTGGTGAAAGGAAAGTCCGATGCTGTAAAGATTTTTTCTCCATAGGAACCTGGAATGTAAGATCCATGAATCAAGGTAAGTTGGACGTGGTCAAAAAAGAGATGACAAGACTGAACATCGACATCTTAGGAATCAGTGAACTAAAATGGACAAGAATGGATGAATTTAATTCAGATAACCATCAGGTATACTACTGTGGGCAAGAATCCCTCAGAAGAAATGGAGTAGCCTTCATAATCAATAAAAGAGTATACTGGGATACAATCCCCAAAATGACAGCATGATCTCAGTTCAAATCCAAGGCAAACCATTCAATATCACAGTAGTCCAAGTCTATGCCCCAACTACTGGTGCTGAAGAGGATAAAATTGACCGGTTCTATGAAGCCCTACAGCAACTTATAGAATTAAAACCAAAAAATGATGTCCTTATCATCATGGGGGATTGGAATTCTAAAGTAGGAAGCCAAAGGATAACCAGAATAACAGGCAAATTTGGCCTTGGAGTACAAAATGAAGCAGGGCACAGGCTGATAGAATTCTGTCAAGATAATACGATGATCATAGCAAATACTCTTTTCCAACAACCCAAGAGACAACTCTACACATGAACATCACCAGATGGTCAACACCAGAAATCAGACTGACTATGTGCTCTGCAGCCAAAGATGGAGAAGCTCTATACAGTCAGTAAAAACAAGACCAGGAGTTGACTGTGGCTCAGATCATGAGCTTCTCCTTGCAAAATTTAGGCTTAAATTGAAGAAAGTAGGGAAAAGCCACAGGCCACTCAGGTATGAACTAAATCATACCCCTGATGAATATACAGAATATACAGTAGAGGTGACAAATAGATTTAAGGAATTAGATCTGATAGACAGAGTGCCTGAAGAACTATGGACGGAGGTTTGCAACATTGTACAAGAGGTAGCAACTAAAACCTTCCCAAAGAAAAAGAAAGGCAAAAAAGCAAAATGACTGTCTGAGGAACTTTTGCAAATAGCTGAGGAAAGAAGGGAAGCAAAAGGCATGGAAGAAAGAGAAAGATACACCCAGCTGAATGCAGAATTCCAGAGAATAGCTAGAAGAGATAAGAATACCTTATTAAATGAACAGTGCAAAGAAATAGAAGAAAACAATAGAATGGGGAGGACCAGAGATCTCTTCAAGAAAATTAGAGATATGAAGGGAATGTTTCATGCAAAAATAGGCATGATAAAGGACCAAAGTGGCAGGGACGTAACAGAGGCAGAAGAGATTAAGAAGTGGTGGCAAAATTACACAGAAGAACTATAGAAGAACGAGCTTAACATCCCTGATAACCATGATGAGGTGGTCACTGACCTTGAGCCTGACATCCTAGAATGTGAAGTCAAATGGGCTTTAGGAAATCTGAGCAACAACAAAGCTAGTGGAAGAGATAGTATTCTAGCTGAACTATTCAAAATCTTAAAAGACGATGTAGTAAAAGTGCTACACTCAATTTGTCAGCAAATTTGGAAAACTCAGCAGTGGCCACAGGATTGGAAAAGTTTACATTCCAATTCCAAAGAAAGGCAATGCCAAAGAATGTTCAAATTATTGCACCATGGCATTCATTTCACATGCTAGTAAGGTTATGCTTAAAATCCTACAAGCTAGGCTCCAGCAGTATGTGGATCAAGAACTACCAGAAGTACAGACAGGATTTCAAAGAGGCAGAGGAACTAAAGATCAAATTGCCAACATACTCTGGATCATGGAGAAAGCTAGGGAGTTCCAGAAAAACATCTACTTCTGCTTCATTGACTATGCTAAAGCCTTTGATTGTGTGGATCACAGCAAATTGTGGCAAGTTTTTAAAGAGATGGGAGTACCAGACCATCTTATTTGTCTCTTGAGAAACCTGTATGTGGGTCAAGAAGTAACAGTGGGAACTGGACATGGAACCACTGATTGGTTCAAAATTCGGAAAGGAGTCCGGCAAGGCTGTATACTATCGTCCTGCCTATTTAACTTATATGCAGAGCACATCATGAGAAAGGCGGGGTTGGATGAATCAAAAGTTGGAATTAAGGTTGCCGGGAGAAATATCAACAACCTCAGATATGCAGATGATACCACTCTAATGGCAGAAAGAGAAGAGGAACTAAAAAGCCTCTTGATGTGGGTGAAAGAGGAGATTGCAAAAGTTGGCTTGAAACTCAACATTAAGAAAACTAAGATCATGGCATCTGGCCCTTTCAATTCCTGGCAGATAGATGGGGAAGAAATGGAGGTAGTGACAGATTTTATTTTCCTGGGCTCCCAGATCACCGCAGATGGGGACTGCAGCCAAGAAATTAAAAGACGCTTGCTCCTGGGGAGGAAAGCTATGGCAAATCTAGACAGAGAACTAAAAAGCAGAGACATCACCCTGCCAACAAAAGTGCGTATAGTCAAGGCTATGGTTTTCCCAGTTGCAATGTATGGCTGCGAAAGTGGACCATAAGAAAGGCTGAGCACCAAAGAATTGAGGCCTTTGAACTCTGGTGCTGGAGAAGACTCCTGCGAGTCCCTTGGACTGCAAGGCGAACAAACAAGTCAGTCCTAGAGGAGATCAACTCTGACTGCTCTTTAGAAGGCCAGATTCTGAAGATGAAACTGAAACACTTTGGCCACCTAATGAGAAGGAAGGACTCACTGGAGAAGAGCCTAATGCTGGGAAAGATTGAGGGCAAAAGAAGAACTGGACAACAGAAAATGAGGTGGCTGGATGGAGTCACTGAAGCAGTAGGCATGAGCTTAAATGGACTCCAGAGGATGGTAAAGGATAGGAAGGCCTGGAGGAACGTTGTCCGTGGGGTTGCGATGGGTCAGACACGACTTGGCAACTAACAACAACAACATATGTCTATGTCTATGTCTATGTCTATGTCTATGTCTATGTCTATGTCTATGTCTATGTCTGTCTGTCTGTCTATCTATCTATCTATCTATCTATCTATCTATCTATCTATCTATCTATCTATCTATCTATCTATCTATCTATCTATCTATCATTATAATTATGTCTGATAAAAATGGGATACCAGAAGTTTGAACTGGTAATTATAAAATTAATTCAAATACAAAAATCTACAACCTCTCATGTCTTTCCTAAAATACAGTATGTCTTCCCACATGTATTATGTGAGAAGTAAAACAGAATGTTTGCTTCTTAAATGTTATTATATTTTTCTTATATGCATGAATCAAAGGGACAAAGCTATTTTAAATCACTGAATTCATAGAATTACTGCCATTTGCAGTCCAATGAAGTTAGCAAATAGTTTAGGAAAATTTCAAGTCCAAATACAGATGTTGTAGATGTACTATATTTTTTAAAAGCTAATTAATAAACCATTGTCTATAAGTATGATGTCTGTATGTATGCATCTTAGAGACAACAAGAAACAAACCCTTGTCTTGGAGAGCTTATATTCTAAAATTTAAGGAAGGAAAATAAAAAAAGGATAGGAGAACATAACAAGAAAAAAAAGAATATGTGCATTTAAAGTATATGTGCTTTAAATACAAATATATCAAGCTTAATTATATGTTAAGTTAAATTAGAACAAGAAAGGTAGTAATGGAAAAGGTGTTTGGTGGAAACTGTTCCTTCCTTCCCTCCCTCCCTCCCTCCTTCCTTCCTTCCTTCCTCCCTCCCTCCCTTCCTCCCTCCCTCCCTCCCTTCCCAATTAGACTTTCCAATAATAATGAATCTATGCCTTTTAATCCCATAAGAAAATTAAAATATCACACATGGGAAGAAATGCAACAGGGGCAAAACTTGTCCTTAATATTAACTGGGATAGTATAGAGATTTATCTAAGATTGTATCTTTGTATCTTGAAGGCTACATAATGATGGACATTTTTGCTAATATGATATATTAGAATGATAAAATGCTCTACTACTTCAGGATTCCATGTATGATCTTTTTGATGCTGGAAAAAAGAAATACTGCATATATTCCATTTGTACAAGTGTACAAATGCATGAGCTTAAATGGACTCCAGAGGATGGTAGAGGACAGGAAGGCCTGGAGGAACGTTGTCCATGAGATTGAGATGGGTCGGACACAACTTCGCAACTAACAACAACAATGGCTACAATTCAAAAACATACCATTATATCTAATAAAAACATACCATTATATCTAATAAAAAGACAACAATTAATAAAATAATATGCATACATTTTGCTCAAATTTCTATTTATTATTATAGAGGAGAGGTTGTTGTATGTGTTATTTTAATGTTTTTATTCCTTTTAAAATAACAGAAAAAAAGATGAAACAATAATTAGAGTGCATTATGTGCTTACAATGAATGAAAAATGTAACAGAAAAAGTATATGTAATTACAATAGTTACCATTCTATATATAATTATCTAATACAAATATTATACAAGGGTGGATGTCATATTTATCCATACAAAGTCAAAGTCTATAGGCAATCTGCTC